>NC_041365.1:2448324-2595824 GCF_900634415.1 Cottoperca gobio
TTAATGAGTTCATTATTTAACGTCTTTGTTTCTCATTTGCACCAATCTTTCCCTCGATACCAACCGTTCAGTTACATCACAATATCACAGTATTTAACTAAATGTGTCAACCTCTTTGTTATCAAATCAAACAGGATTTGTGTCATCTTGCATGAGGCTGTAACTAAATCTCACTTCTTACTGTAACCATAAGTGGAAGCGTTCACACTCCAACATGTGAACATTTCATTTATATGGTTTAGAAAGTTTATGAAATTGTGTCATTGACATCGTAAACGCCATCACACACGTGTCTCCTTTTTCTCCTTGTCATCAAACTACTTTTTTCATAGCCCAAACTGACCTGCTACTAAGCGTAGCTCCTCCAGTATTGTTTGACTCGGTTGATAAAAGTTTGTTGTTAATAAAATGTAACATCAGTTCTTGTTTCCTCGGTCGTTCGTCTCATTCGTTTTCTCTACATGCAAAGTTTCATATGACCTCCTCACAGAAGTGGCAGGACACACAATATGGAGTAAATCTCTGGTAATGTTAGCTAAACACAGTTGTTTAGTTTAGCTTAGCCGCTGCCTTACATTAAAATGCATTGAGAAGCACACACATGACGTGACACGTGATCTCTGACATTACGCCGTTATCTGATCTGATTAATACCATTACGTATTCTTCTTTTGAATTTTTTATCAGCGGTATCCAGCTTACTGTGGGTGATGCTCTCTCTGTTTAACCACAGAGCTGCCATAACTGTTAAGCTCAGCATTTTCTATGAACCAACATATTTAGTTTATTCCAGGAACTAGAAACTAGAAAAACTGTACTGTATATCAAATATTACTTAAGACAAACCTGTAAGGTAAAATGCTTTTCAAAGCTCAACCTTGAATTTTCACAATGTGAATGTGTCACAGTTACATAATCATGGATTTCAGGGACTGAGCAGAGCTAGAATTTTGTTTTTTGTCTTCTGTTTATTACATTTTTCTTTAAAAGTAAGTCAGTGTCAGTGTACGCTAAAGATTCATATTGAAATGTTCTGTTGCATCTACATTAACAAAGTGTCCTTTATTGCAGTGCCTTACTAAATCAACTTTTTATTTATTTTTATTTAGTCCAGATGTCCTCCTGTCTTTGCGTTGCCTCTGCTTCTAAGGCTTCATCTTCTTCAAGATCTTCTGCAAGGGACGCCTGTCTTTTACTGGGATGACCTTATCCCACAGGAATGTGAACTCCTCCTGGTGGGAGAGTCTCTGGAGCATCTTCTGTCCATGGTGCCTGTGCACAAATACATTGTCATTAAGAAATGTAATGTATAAGCCCAATGTCCAGACTTTATAACCCACCTGACTTCCGGCGCAGTATCCACCGCCATCTTACTGACAGCAGAAAGGAAACGCTCTGCGAAGATCTTCCCTGCTGTCAAGATCTGATCCTCTCCAACGATATCTGCCAGCTGTTGAAGGTGCTGTGCTGTGCTCCCCCTCACTGCAACACAACTGTGGCTGAGGAAGGACAAAAACAAGAATCTTGCAACTATGTTTCATTTCCTTTACTACACCTCCTACTAAATTCTGATCAAATCCTCTCCTCTTACCTCAGTCCTGTGTTGAGGAGAACGGTCATAATTCTTCCAGGGCTGGTGCTCTCCACCAGCGCATCCAGAGCGAGGTTAGCCTGCTGGTGAACCAAGTTGTTGGTCGTTTGTGCCAACTTCAGCAGCAGGGCACGGCCTGGCCTCTCTGCCTCAGGGTCCATGACCCTCCCCAGGTGAACATGGAGCTCTGCCACGGTGTCCATTGCAGCCACGGCCACAACAGAGCGCAGGTTATTCACCTAAATAGTAAGTAAGAACATCAATGCTTCTGCGTACAGGTACATGCACAAGTAGGTAAAAGATAACTGCATGCAACACAAAGACTAAGAAACTAAGAGGATAATGTCTACAATACCTCTTCTGTGAGGATCAGGCAGACTTCATGCAGTTTGGTCTGCAGTAGTGCTGGATGGTGTCGTGCCAGAGCTCGAACAGATTTAAATCCATCCAGTTTCTTCTCACTATGTTTAGATGAGAAAAATGATTGAAGTGTGTTTTTTACTTCAGGAACAACAGACTGCTGTGTCACTGCAGATTCTGCTGTTCAAAATCCATCTCTACACATCTGTAGTGTTGCTGTCTTACCATTCATCTGAGTTGAGCTGCTGGAAGCAGAGGGACAGGCTGTCTTCAGGGTTGAAGATCAAAGTAGGAAAGGTTTGAGGTCATCTTGAACTTCGACAGCCTTTGCAGGTCGGAGTTTTGTCCCACGGTGAGGTCTGCTTCCGTTGGGTGGGGCAGCTGTTGATGGAGGTGCTGGAACTTTGGGTGTCACTGCCGGGGTCCTTCTGCAGGCTGCTTGAGGTTTAGATAAAGGACGGTGGATGAGCTGAAGCTGCTCTGTTCTCTCCACGGGTTCCTCCATCTTTGTTTGAGCTGTTTGGAGCTTGAATCCATCAGCTACTTCCTTGCCTGGTTGGATTAACAGAAAAACATGATTATTCAAATTTCCACTTGTTTACTGTAATCACATCTTTACCTATTTCCATTCAAGATCCCATAAAGAAAGTCATCATCACTCAATGGTATTAACATACCTGCTCCACCAATTTTCACAGTGGGAGACGAGACGGTCTCCTGGTTGCTGCTGCAGGAGGAGGGGGAGGGCTGAGGTGTGACAAGGCACTCAGCTCACTGGGAGTGTGTGTGTCCACAGAGTTGATTGAGGAGTCAGGGCTTGGGCTCCTGCTTTTGGCTGTCAGCTTAACCAACTCACAGGTAAGCATTGTCATCTGACTGCCTAGATCCATCTTCTTCTCAAAGAAGGGGTCCTCTTCTTCCAACGTTTGGTTGGTGCTGGACGTCCGACCCCTGTTCTCCACCTCTAAAATGGGCCTGATCCTCCTTCCTCGCAGCGAGGCTTCAGGTCTCCTTCTGGGAGAAGCTTGGGGCTGATATGAGGCGAGGTTATCATCCTGAACGGAGAATCCCAGTCTCTCCAGAACAACGTCGCTCTGGGTTTTCTGTGAAGTGCACAGCCTCTCTGCACTTTGAATGAGTGCAGCCCTCTTAGCTCTTTCAGCTCTCTCAATGTCCAGGATCCTGGACTGACTGTCACCGTCTCTTCTGTGGCTCTCTGGTGGCTGTAAAAAAAATGTTGGCATATTTTTATTTAGGTTAAATGAGTCAATTGTGAATAATTACATGGTTGAATCCTTTAATTATATTATAATGTATTTGACTCTAATATTTACTATATTACTATACCATATCATACTATACTATATTATACTATACAACATGTCATTTAGCTCAGTGATATAATGTAAGATTAGAACTAGATGAACTCTATATTTCACACATGGACTATAAATGTGCATGAAGCACAAAAGTCAAATTCAAAGACTGGTCCAAGCACAGTCACACTCTCTCTCTACACAACTGTATGTATCCATCTGTAAATACTGTAATAACATGTAAATAACGTGACATGCCCCTAGAGTCCATCTCCAGCCGAGCCGGTTCGTCTTGAACTTCTAATAGGAGGTCGTCAAGAGCCTCGGACTGTATAAAATATGTAGTGAAGAGGACAATTACATACCTCAATCATTCTACTACAAGAGCTCATGTTCATAAAAGCAACATTCAAACACCATTTCTGTTTCCTTCTTCTCTGTCCTATGTGTATGGCTGTTTGATGTATCAAATGGTGCAGCGTTCGCCATAACAAAATCTGAACCCTCACTGCTGGAGGTACTCATTAGTTGTACATCAGTCATGATTAGTTGAATGCCCGAGCAAGTTGTCCATTAGTACCCAAGCACAACATGCATTTGAGCATCGGAGGAAGTGAAGAGTTTCAAAACTCCAAATTCACCTGTGTGTGCAGATTCGACATACAATTATTATTTACACTTATTTCTCTTTATATATTAACCCCTTCTTCTCTGTGAACATGTATGGTGACATTTCTGCAGATATGTACTATGTGACAGACATGCCTACACATATATATTTGATAGAGAAAGTGCCAGTGTTCATATGATGTGGCGAGGGAAACCCAAAAAAAAACAGTTTACACAAGAGCCCATCAATGTCATGTTCCTCACCGACTATATGTCATTGTCACAATTGCACCACAGGATCGTGTAGAACATGTACTTCTTTCACATACACAAACTGAAACCCCCACTAATCATAAATCATAGACCCATCTGGGAGCAATGATTGATTTCATTGCAGTGAATAAAAGGCAGAATCAGCCTCGTCTCTCTATCCCTCACAACCCCTGCACCTCCTCCTGCTGTGCTCACTCTGCCAATCCTATGAAGCTACAAAGTACACAGCAGCAGGGAGAGTTTGTGTGTGTGTGTGTTTGTGTTTGTGCATTTATGTGTGTATGTCAGTGGGAGTAATGAAGCAGAGGATGAGGCTGACATGAAGTCTATCAGAACGTGTCAGTTTGGGTTAATCCTGAAGATATCCTGTCTGTATACACTATGCATCACATACATACACACACACTAAAAGTAAGAATGCAACCTTTATGGGTTAAGCCACACACACACACAAACACAGAACCCCTATCCCAGCTACACACATGCTCTCACATCCCATAGTTTTGACATACGAGTAATCGAAGATGCCATTTTTAATTAACACAATTTCACGATCTCCCTTAGAGCAGCTCACCTGTCACTGCTTCCATCATTACAACTACAACTGAGGTAATCACCATTCCAGTGCCATGGCAGGTTTAGTTTGTTCTCTTATGATATGGGCCACCAAGGTCTTTAAGTGGCTCTTAGTGATACATAGAGTTGTAATAGTTTTAAGTACAATGTCCTCCCGGTGTCAAGAGATTAGAAGAATTATAAAGTACGTCATTAATCCCAGCTGGTAATACATGTTTTTAGTGGCAGGTAGCATGTGATCCTCTATTAAATTGTGGGTCTACTTGATCTTGATTTCTAATGATGCGGCAATGTTCAAAGGAACTCTTTCCTAGAAGGCATTCGTTAAAAAAAGTGAAATAGTTCAGATCTAGACGTAGAAATATACATAGGAAAGGTGTTGGGGAAAGGGGCTTCAGAAGTTGTTCGGCCATCCAGCAAGTACTTGATTGGAGTATAATGGCGCCTTTAGTTTGTCTCAAAGATTTCGTACTTGGATCAGTTCCAATCTTATTTGATCGGTAAATATTTCAAAACTAGTCACACATAAAGTTTTAAATTTTAAAAAAGCAAAGTCGTTTTCAAAACAGGTGGGCACTGTGGTTGAAAGCCGGGAGTCTCTCGCAACCCTATAAATATTTAAGAGAAAAACATTAGAAACACTGTTTTTAAATCATTTTTGACATTTGTAAAACAGAACATTGTTGAAAACAAATAGTTTGAAGAATACCAATGAGTTGAATGCTGAAAGACATTAATGTATTGGAAACGGTCAAACCGAAATTGAATTGCAATATTTTTGAATACATTTAATAAATAATTTAAGTGTAATATGTTATTGTTTCATGATGGCTCCTACTAGTTTTGCATTACAGTCAATCAAATATGAAGTTTTATTTGACACTTGCTCCCTATGGTGTAACACTGGCCAGCTGCTGTCAATCAATCAAACACAACAGTGACACGCCCCTCCAGCCTGCTGAGACTAAAGGGATCATTTCTGATATTTCACCAAATATTGGTCGATAATTTATCCTACTTCTAAGTAGGATCATTTAATTGGTCTTATCCTTCGAATTCAAACATGTTACCCATCTCGTCCTCGGCAGAACATATCTGTAAGTCAAGAAAAGTTCCTTCTTTTTATAAATATATCTTCTACCAATAGCCTTTCTCTGCCTCTCTTCCTCTCTCTGCGGCCCTTCCCCACTTGGGTCGGCATTTCCCAGCAGTGCTTGATGTATATCTGACCTTTGATGTTGTCGCCATGAGTCCCGGAGCCTTAGGCCCAATTAAAACTAACAACCCCTGAGGCCCTCCAACTTTCCCTCCAACCCACCCTTTGTCTCTTTTGCCTCTTTTTGTCTCACCCATTACTTTTCCTCTCTTACATACTTCCTCTCAACTCGTCCCATCTTGCCCTCCTGCCACTGCGCACCTCTGCACTCCCTTTTCTCCTCATTTGTGATTCTACCCTTTC
Organism: Cottoperca gobio; assembly: GCF_900634415.1. Lineage (NCBI taxonomy): Eukaryota > Metazoa > Chordata > Actinopteri > Perciformes > Bovichtidae > Cottoperca > Cottoperca gobio. The sequence continues at coordinate 2,454,509 of NC_041365.1, forward strand.
TTATCCTTCATCTATTTGCAGTCCATCCCTAACACGAGAATACCTGGCTGTCGTTTCGGTCTCATGTTCTTTCTCTATTGTCACATAGTAATGTATCGTTTATGGGCACACAGATTTTTCTATCCCTCCCATTTGGGTAATAGTTGTGTCAGAATATTGCTGCTTCATGTCTGCTTCATGTAGAAGCAATATCCAGACCTCATTTATTCCATCCAAAGCACATTTTGTAATTTCAACAAGTGCAGTTGTTGTAGAGTCCCACAGCATATATATTCTGATGACTTATGGATCTAATAATCAGTTTACTTGAATGTGAATTTAGCCCCCTGCTACTCTTGTTGCACACCTACTGTATAAGCACTGTTAACACAATGTCATTTTTAGAGTAACCGAACGCAAAATCCACTTTACCACGACTACTACTACTACTACTGCTACTGCTACTACTACTGCTACTGCTACTACTACTGCTACTGCTACTACTACTGCTACTGCTACTACTACTGCTACTGCTACTACTACTGCTACTGCTACTACTACTTAAGTCAACATGTTAAGTATTGGTTTCACACCAGGCGCAAACACCAGCCTCCTGGGTGAAAGTCCTGTGTTTATTGAGCCATCCATCCACCCTGCCTCCTCCCTACGCGGACTTCCTCCTTTGCTCCTCTCATAGTTACTTCAACCAATAGAGATGGACATCGTCTTGTATTTGTATTGGTGATCAACCATGTGAATAGATGATAACAGCCTTCTGAACCTTATAGTAGGCGGAGAAGGCCCCTTCTAACAAATATTTATAAGGCTGATAATATCCAAACAAACTAAATATTGAGGCATTCAGTATCAATATTTTGCTCCACGTCAGATACGTTAATAAATGTTTTCTTATTATGTTGATTAAAAAAATCATCCAACATTATGGATCTGCCCAAACACATTTGCTGTTGCAAATAAGTTGTATATCAACATCATCTGTGGGAGATGGGGTTGCTCTGCTGGATCTGCTGAAGCCTTGCTGTGCTAACTTAGCAGATCAAACCGGTCCGGGTCTGTACCACCATCTGGACCCTCAGTGGAGCAATTAGGAAATAAAGTCAGTGTCACTGAAGTCGGTAAAAAAAAGAGAAAAGAAAATGTAATAATCCACATTTTTTCTTAGCCCAATATATTTCTAATATATGACAGTAGAGCATTTCACTCTCATCACAAATCCCAAGTTATATTTTAAACATAAGAAAATGACTGCATATGGATTACCTTCCACATTTCATATTGTGTCCAGTGGAGGGCGACTGCTGGCACTAAGCCGAGCCTTACAAGGCGTCAGGTCTTCCTCCATCAGGTCCTGACCTGCTGTCTGCCTCTCTCGCCCTCTCTGTTAAATAATGCATGCAGACTAGTGACCTGCCTGACTCCCCCTGACAGCCACGCCGCTGTATCTACCAATCACTTGTACTTACACTCTACATGGTGAGTGAAGGTCAACGTATATGGCAGCAGACATGTAAATGTGTAGATCTATACGTTGCTGAGGATAGGTACGAGATACAGGTCTTTGTTTGAAAAAGACTGATTTAGACAGCTACAGAGACAAAGTGCGTTATATAGTATAGGTCTGCAGGTAGCATCGTTCACCTGAGATGTAATGCAATATAAGAATTGTCTGTCTGAAACTTGGTAAATTGCTGTGCTCAAGAATCTCTATTCCCTGTCCCTCACTCAGACATATCTTCTCTCCCATTTTCTCCTTCTCCACATCTGTCTCTCCTTGGGGAACGGTGTGAATTGAGGTGATAACAACATGGATCACCACAAAGAAGCTGTTAGACCTGGGCACCACTGCTTTTACGTGTTTAATCCTCAAGATTACCATAATCATGTAACTGAACATAGGTCACACGTCCATTTCATTTTTGAAAGGATGTTGAAACACGTCTGCTCTGCAACTTAAGCAGAATGTGTATATGTAGAACACACCTAAAGAAGAGTATGGGACTTGATCCCCGTGGGAATCCTTTGTACAAGGATTTTTCTAGCAGGCTACTACATGCTTTTTTTACATATTAAAGAGCTTTAAAGGGGACATATCATTAAAGAAACTCACTTGTTCAGTGCCTGTGTACATACAATTGTGTGTCTGGAGTGCCTACCAACCCACAAACTGTGAAATAAAAAAAAACAATTCAGCTTTTGTGGGCTGCCAAGGTCAGAAAACATAAGATTCAACAAGCCGTACAGATTTCGCTACTATTCAGTCACATGCCGGCTCAGAATATATTGACCTGCATCTGAGTATCTCCAGAAATGGCTTAAGAACTACCTTGGCAAAGGTGCACCATAGTTTGGTTTGTGTGCAAAGTTTGTGGCTGCATGGTGATATGTAGAGCACACAATGTTTAGATCCCATATATCACTTCAGAAGTTTCAGGCCATAGCAGTCTAGAAGTTGCTTATCCTAAGTGAAGCGGCTCATTGGTTTGTCAGCCACCCTCTAAATGTTACGACACAGGCCCATTCATCTTGCCCTGCTGCATTGTGGGAAGATGCTTTGCGGCACCGATGGCGGGGGGTCAGGGGTGATGGATGCTGAGAAACTCGGGGGTTGTCAGAAAAGACAGGCGACAATCTGGGCTTTCTGGGACCGCGTCACAGTGCACCTCCAGGTATAATGGCAAGAGCAGAGGGAGCGTGTTGTGAGGGTACATGAAAGCGTCCCGCTCAAGGGCGAGATGGAAGTGCTGCTGGCTTCCCTCATGCTTCCTCTGTACCGTTCCCTATAAAGGACAGCCACCTTCCAAAAACGGCACAGGGACACATTGCTGTCTTGCACACAAATACAAGCAGATGCAAACACATGCAAACACCTACCTGCACACACTTGCATGCATACACACACATGGACTCAGAAACGCAGACTGTCTCACACACGCAGCCTTTACTTAGTTCCTCCTCTCTCTATGTGTGACCCCTGATGAAGGAGTAGCGGAGTTGTTGGCAGTTCTTCATTGACATTCAGGATAGTGTGTGTGTGGGTGAGCATGAAGCCATCTAACTACAGACAACCCCTACACATTCACTGGTGGCCAGATTGACTTGGTATTCCTCATGGCACCACTCCTAAACCACTTACTCACATTAGCAATGCTAATGCAGGGAGGTGCAAGGAGATGGATTCATCATACACACTCCCTCACAAGCTTTTGCTCCCACATACACATACAAGTAGTAGTGGCACTGTCTGTCATATGCCCACTGAGGAGGCAAACAGCTATGTGATGAGTGGATTCTAGATGTAGGGAAGTTATAAGGTGGAGACAGTCTCGGCATGAAGGACGAGCCGTTCATTGTTACTACAATGAACTCTAAATGACTGATGTGGTGGACGCCATAGGTTTCAATGTCATATATCGTCTGACTATACAAGGGGTGTCACACAGTTTGATACATATCTAGATACATGTGCCACCTCTGATACCGAAACAATACAATACACTATTAAGTGAATTAAAAGTGATGGAGCGTAATATTGTTTACAGCTCAGATGTGAAACATTGGGTCATTTTTGGTCAGTCAAAGGATAAATGATGAAGATAATTTTTTTAATAAAATGCTGGTTGTTTACATGGGTTGCCGGGACAGTGTCATCAATTAAAATATTGTAATTTCAACAATGCTAAATGGGCGCATGTCATTGTGAGTAAAACAGCTTATGCATTAGCCCGGTTTGTGGTGCCTCGGGCATATTTCATAATTAAACCATTGTCTGTTTTACAGACTGCAGATACTTCGTCAAGACGTCAGGCAGCACTGGACACAATATAGTGGATGGCTCAAAGTAAGTATATGAATATGGACATATCATGAAAAATGTACTTTTTTCAGTGCTTGTGCACAAACATTTGAGTGTCTGGAGTGCCTACCAACCCATACACTGTGATATAAGACAACCCAGTCTGGGCTGCCTTAGTCAGATGTCACATACATCTTTAGATGTAAAGAGTAACTGCACCAACGGCTTCAGAACTACCTTTGCAATTTTTCTCGCAAGCCAATCAGGGAAGATTGTTTTGTTTTACTTTAAAGCATGTGAACATGTTCTAGTACAGGAGTATAAAACATACGACCCGTGGCCCGGCCGGCAGAGGGTTCAATCCGGCCCGCGGGATGACTTTGCAAAGTGTAAATATGACAGAGAAAACATTAACTGTAATTTTTCAAGCTATTTCAAATGTGTCCACGAAGTGTTTTGTAAGTTGTAATGTGTGTATAATGTCTAAACGGAGGCATAATATTGTTGAAATTGCACTTAATACATTTCAGGTTGTTCATAATGTTTTGTAAAAATATAGTTCATTAAATGTGAACATTTTCAGAATGTACTTTTTTGCACTAAAACAAAGGGAAAGATTGTCGTTATTTATAGGTTATTATGTTAAGATTATACTGGTCCGGCACACAAATTGGGCTGCATGTGGCCCCTGAACTAAAATGAATTTGACACCCTTGTTCTAGTACAGGGGTCGGGACCCTATGGCTTGCGAGTCATATATGGCTCTTTCGATGAAACAATATGGCTCGCAGACAATTTTGAGCTGACATTTTTAGTAATCAAGTAATAAATAATTATACTGTGTCATTTTAAAGTAAAACTTTTATCAGCGGATTTAAATTTTTTAGTTCTCCCCTCTCCTTCTCTCCACTCTGTCTCTGACTGTCGGTGTGTTCGCACATGTGTGTGTCGGCAGTGAAGCCCCGCCCTTCGCGAAACCGAGCAGAGGAGAAATTATGCAAAGCAAGCAACCAGGGGTGTCAAACTCAATCACAGAGAGGGCCAAAATTAAAAACTGGGACTACGTCGAGGGCCAAACACTGAACACTTACTGAACAGGATACACATATAAAGTGCAAAAAGATATGGAACATATTTAAGTCAACTGCAAACGGATTGCTGAGCAGTTCAATTTAAATTTCTGAGCTGCAAAGTCGGCAAATGCGCTCAGTTGATCAGCAGAGTGTTTGGAAACACGTAGTGACCAAAGTTTCCTTCTGCATCAGTCTCTCACAGGCAGCTCGGCACCATACATGTCCGTGATCACACGGCCCTGAAGCTGCAGGTCTAACAGTGAGATGCTTCGTTATGTCGCACAGTCCAGTTCACATCGTCCCAGAGCTCTGTGGTGTGTTTCCCTTTGCTTTCCAAAAACGCATCTCGACAAATCTATTCAGAACTTTCCCTCGACTCAGCCATCGTTCATGTTCATAAAAGACTTATTTGACTATATATACTATATTAGAAAGTTTCCTGTCTGTGTTATGGTGCTTATTACATGTTCCATCTCCAGAGCTTTACAACACAGCGCTTCCTGGTGTAAAATGCAGCTGACGGTGTATCTTCTCCCGCATCCTGCCGACTAATCCGTTCTTTTCATCACATCGCATGATCTCCGTCTGTCGTCAATCCCGCCAGTTTGTCCCGGGACAGTTTCATTTCTCACACATTTAGATACTTCCTCGAATATATATTTTCCCGTGGTTGTGCCATGCATTGATTTAATTACCAAAACCGGCGGGCCACTTATGATAGACATGATATTTTCTTGCGGGTGGATATAATTGCCTTGAGTTTGACACCCGTGCAGTAGACACTGAAACGTGCACATAAATGAGATAAATAACATAAGCTTTTAGTTTATTTAATCAAAGAGCACCTGTTCAATGAAACACTGATACCGCTATTAGTACTCGGAGACGTGTTATACTTAAAAATGCACGCATAAAGTTGGATTCAAATGTATTAAATATATGGCTCTCAAAGAAATACGTAAAAAAATATTTGAATTGTATGGCTCTCCCAACCAAAAAGGTTCCCGACCCCTGTTCTAGTGGATACCCAAAAATCAAGAAAGAACCTAATAATGAGCATAATATGTCCCCTTTTAACAAGCTAGCAGGATAAAGGTGCATTGCATAAAAAGACACACACAATTACTTGATGAGGTTTTGATTTCACAAACACAATCCGCACAGAATTTGGTTTGAATCAATAGTTGTGTTTATAATGTAATAATTCTTGTTGCGGTTTCCCAACGTTAAACTGGTCATCTTTACCCTCCACCTTCTGATGTCAAATTGTGTTCATGTTTTCATGTTCATAAAACCACCCAATTGGTGTGTATATGTATTGCTTGTAAGGGTTTGGCAGCACACTGGGTGCCTCTTGGGGAAAGTTGAACCCCCTCTCTCCTCTTAATTTTCAAATGTTACACCACTAGTAATTTTAGCGAGCATTAAGCGAGACATGGCAGATGAGCCCGTTTCGAAACAAGATGTGAAATGTCACAAGCACACAGATGTTAGGGATTACTTTCGGCCTCACCACACACAGGAGAATTGAATATCGCACATTGAAATTCAGCTAGGATGACAACCTCTGTCATCAGATGCTGTGTGATTTATCTAATTTCCCACTCTTTATCAACACTCAGAGCACAGTGGAGGCGTCCTAAAGTGTATTGTACATGTATATTCATGCCCAGCAGGAGTCGATCCACAAACCATCACTGTGTTTGAGACTGCAGGAACAGTCTAAGTGTGGCCACTTAAATAAAACATTTGACAAATTACCTTACAATCTTAATAATAGAAGAAACGTCCAAAGTCAAACACTTGAACAAATCCAGTCCCCTAATAGTTATTCGGTAATGATTTCTTATTCCAAATTCTAGTAATTTCCACGGTATAGTAATGAGTTTCTTTTAGTTTTATTTAATTAATATTCTGAATTGTGAGGTTCAGCGTGGACTTTTGAAAGTCAAACTGCTATGCCTCATTAGAAAATGACAAATAAGCCAAAAAACACTAAAAGCAAATGGTAATTACAAAACACGTGTTATATTTGATCACAGCAGGATTATTTAATGATGTAGCTTTACACAGAATTTTCTCCTTCTCTTTCAACTTTTCCCATTGGCCTCACGTTAACCTGCTCTGAAGGGGATTGAATCAGAAACCGGCGTACGAACATGACATTCACCTTATGCATCATGTATGACAAGTCCCATGCAATATCTTATAAAAGAAATATGACAAATGTTTCTCTTTCTCTGTCATGTTCGTCTCCTCCTATCCTTGCATTTAAATCATGTAAGCGGAATGTCTACCCTCATTTTCACATCCTTCCTTTTCTGTTACATTACTTCACTGCCTCTTGCTGCTTTGAAATCCTGAGGTGAAAAAAAAACACCTTTGATGTTCCATTGCGAAGCTTCAAAGCACAGAACTGCTGTAATTGACCTTGAGGTAATTAGGTAGTGAATTGTTGATCCTGACATCAGTTTTTTACTGAGTGAAGTCATGCTGGTTAATGCGAGTTCAGAGCTGTGCAGCACGACTGCAGTCACGTGGACTTTTTGATGAGGGGTCAGTGAGACAAATACTCTTTTATCTCTGTACACAAGCTAACTCAAAGGCATGTACATACAGTGTGGACAAAGATGTTTGTACTTATATAAAGAGTCAGCAAAGCGTGTGTGTGTGTGTGTATGCAGAATGCTCTGGAAGTGCTGCTCCCATTGAAGGGGCTTCAGTGTCACTAATGAACCTTCAGGCACAGTGACAGGAATGAGGGCCAAAGATATTGTATGTGTGTGTGTGTGTGTGTGTGTGTGTGTGTGTGTGTGTGTGTGTGTGTGTGTGTGTGTGTGTGTGTGTGTGTGTGTGTGTGTGTGTGTGTGTGTGTGTGTGGGTGGCTCATGCATGGCTGCAAGTAGCGGACAGATTTGTGTGTGCAAGCGTGTGTGTATCTGTGTGTGTGAGCGATATCTTGCGTGGCTGAGGAGGCTGCAAGGCGGCGATAGCACCGGCCTCTGTTGTGCTCCGGCTAATCTACTGAACTGCAAGGCACAGGGGGGGTCAAGGAGAGGCCCTGTCCTCTCAGGGAGCTCTGCTAAAACACACTCCCTGGCTTTATGTACTTTTCCCTCCTCTTCCTCCTCTTCCTCCTCTTCGTCAATGTGGAACAAAACACAGGTGATATGAATATCCCAGGAAGCCAGTCCTGTTGTTTTCCGTACATCCTGTTTGCCACCTTTAGATAAGCGAGTTAGGAAAAGTCCGAGAGGGAAGTGGTGCAGGGGTGCAGTCTTTCAGTAATGCAGTTTAATATTGTTAAATGAATGTGAGTCCGTCGGCTCTTATTCCTGGCACCACACTGCCTCTTGATTTGTTCTTGTGCAATGCTATCCACAAGCTGAGAAGTTAAAGCTTTGGTTTTAGCTGGATTAAGCTATTTCCCTGGCAAATCCTGTTTGATAAGGTATTAAACAATACAAGCCCCACAATTGCTTTTTAGTAATATGTAAAACAGATTACAAAAATGAAATGTATCATTTTTTTCCTTTGTACATTTAATCTCGCCATAATGGCAAAGGCTTTAAAACTAACCTTCTAGCTTCCCATATATTGATAATGATGATAACGCTCTGAATCCACTCTAAACACATACCATGGCCAATATTACACCCGGGAATGTCTTTATTCATTGTCCGGAATAGAAAAATACTGCATTCAATCGATTTCAACCCAATTTACGCATCAGAGTATCTTCCACAGATCCCTGAGAAGAAGTAGCTGCAGCAAAGCATTCAGGCTCAAACAACGGTCATTAAGCCAAGGTTGAAATCAGTCAAGGGCCTCTTCTTGTGCCCACTCCCTGCTATGTCTGCTGTGCCCCACAGGAGTAGAGTTCAGTGATTAAAATGTCTGTAATTACTCCAGCGGTGTGCACACAGTCGCGTGTGTCTGCGTGCGAGTGTGTGCGTCTGTGAGTGTGTGTTTGCACACGTGTACTTGTGTGTCCATGATAGTGTAGTTAGCAAAAGGACACCTTCAATGTAGCCCTCGCGGGGAGAGAGTTGTGTAAGTGCTCCCTGTGTGAAAAGTGTTGGATGATTTGACTCAAGGCATTGGCACCCGGAGAGGTGTGTAAGCAGTTTGTCAGCAGCCAAGTATCTGCAAAGCCTTTATGTGTGTTCAAGTGTATGTGCTTGTATATTTAGGGATTTCTTTATGCATACATGTATATACTCATTGGAAGAGTACACAATAGCAGCAAGTTAGAGTGACAACTATGTAGGGCTGTACTGCATAGTTTGTATTATTACATTGACATTTTAAAATCAATATTCGAATGCTGCATAGCTTCTTTAAAAACATCTGTTATGCATGTCTATTCATGCTGTTTAACCCTGGTATTTCTGAATGTCTAACATTATTAGCCTATTATACTATTTGTAGAATTAGTTTGCAGCGTTGGCCGTGTAGTAGTGATGCGTGGGGGGACAAAGCAACGAGTAAGTTATTATTAACGTTCAGAAACATTGCGAGCAAAAGATAAATAACTTTCTCTCTGTCAAACACACACTCTGCGCTGCGGCTCTCAGTCCTCAGTTGATTTGAAAGTTGAAAGACTTGATAACAAATGTTTAACAAAAGACTAATTTAATCCAGTCAATCGCTTTTTTTCAAATTCAGGATTTTTATTTTCTTTAGTCTGAAGACATCATAGAATATAATGACAGACATTTAAATCTTCATTAGAAGACCTCAAAAGAAGCTTTGAATATGAAAAAATAAACGACATTCGGTGCAGGCCTGCAACTGAGAGACTTCTTTCTAAAGGTTTCTGACATTTTCTGCTCTTTAGCTCCCTCACTTGCTGCGTATTTAGGCAGTTAAACTCCATAGAAAAGTCAATCGCCTGTGACCGAGCCCATCTCTGAAATGATCTCAAGTTATTACACTGAATGTCCTGAGGATTGTTCGGTGCTGAAGCTTCCCTGAGAGGTGACAAAGTGGCAAGAGACAAACAAAGAGGCCTTGATTGAAGTAGCGCAGCTAACGCAAACACAAACACACTGAGATCGAAAGGTATTGTGTGAAAGCCACTGGTTTGTGTCAGGTTGCATTATGATGGTAGTCGGCACACAGCTTGGTCCTTTTGTCTGCTAAAATTACCCACTGTGTGTGTGTGTGTGTGTGTGTGTGTGTGTGTGTGTGTGTGTGTGTGTGTGTGTGTGTGTGTGTGTGTGTGTGTGTGTGTGTGTGTGTGCACAGATGAAGTGGGCTCTTGGCGGCCTAGTTATAGACTAACACAGTACAGTATGACCTGCCTGTTGTTGTTTTACATCTTCCGGTGCACCTATGTGTGCACGGGTAGGTGCTTGCATGTCTTGGCCACAATCGTTTAAGGTAAAGCTGAAGAGCTGAAGCTGTTTGACGTCACGTATTAAACATTTCTCTGTGAGATGGAACGAGATTAAAACAGAATCTGTGGGTGCCGAAGTCTGTAGGATGATTTATGTATATCTTAAGACATGTCTTGGACACGGTATGCGTTTGAATCTGTTTTTTATTTCTATACATATGTATGCTTACATAAAGCATCCAGTGCAGGGTTTTGTTTTGAATGACGTTGCAAGGGATGTTTTGCGATCATATTCTTCCTGTTTCTCAAACAAACACACACTGTACACATACAGTCTGCTCACCAGCTGCACATGTGTACCCAGGAACTACACTATCATGCAGAGACAAGGACACACATTGACGCACACACGGACATATATTTTTAAAAAGATAAAATATGAGTGACAGCTTTTCCTTCCTTCAGCCACTCTCTTATAAATATATATAAATAAGTAAAATAAGCAACTTCTTTATCAAGAGGCATTTAAATAGACAATACATTCCTGCGTGTCTTTGCTTTGTGCGTACGCATTTGATCACTGAAAGCGACAGATGTCCCGTTTGTGGAAGTTAAAGCCATCGTAAACACAGATGTGTGTTGACTGACAGGGGGTTCGGCCGATCCTCCTCCTTCTGTTGCTTAGCTGAGCGCTGCTGGGTGAGAGGTGGAGATGGGTAGCAGCTACAGTATGATTGGAGACTGAGGGACATGATAATGATGATCATCCTGACTATAATGATCATGGTGGTGGCCCTCTGGTTAGTCGACTTAAATGAGGGGGGGAAGGACCACGAAGAGCAGAATATATATTGATGGAGATGAAGAGGGAAGGAGAATTTCAAATTACAGTCAAAGTCAAATCCCCACATCTCCAGTCCAGTGGGGGGGGGGGGGGGGTCTGCTGAAGAAGATAATGTACATGATGTAGACATCCTTCCACAAAAGCTGAAAGAATGCTTTTACACTTCCAGTGATACGCCGGCTCGGGCTGCACCAGATGTGTGAATTATGATCCGCAACCATAATGAACAACCAAATAATAAAAGATAATGACACAATAAAGAAATACAATTATGCTTCACAGTCTTAATGCAATGGACAGTCTACAGGGATAAAAATGAACAAAGAGAAATTAATTGTTAAGTAGCTTTATTGTTTAATAAAGCAGATAAAACACTCATGTGCTACAATACTAATAAAGCAGATAGAATGCATATAGAGTGTGGGAATGCAGCACAAATAATCCTGTCACTGAGTCTGGAGGAATGAGATCTCGAATAAGTACATTCAAGACATTCTAATACATTTTTATGGCCTTAAATTGAGATTTTAAGGTCAGACTAGGGCACAGAAACTAGAAGAGTAAAGCGGTATGTAAACTGTAATAGAAAGGAAGTGTGTGTGTGTGTGTGAGAGAAACAGAACAAGGAAGGATGGATTATATTTAAAGAGAAGTGAAAGTATATAAAGAGATAACACACTTAAAGTCCAAAGACAGAAATACACATGTTTTCTATAGGAAGCCCAGGCATGGAGGTTTTTACATTTTGGATACATCAGAGTCACACGGTGGATTATTTTTCACTTACAGCAACTACCTGGCCGGAAGTCTGCGCTTTCCGAGTGCCCTTCTAGTTGAATATGTATTTAGACACAATGGGGAGACATTATGTACAAATATGTCGTATTAGGACTCTATATGGGCCATCTCAGGCACAGGTACGAGACATCAAAGCCACGACATGATCCCTTATTATCCCTGTGTTGTTGTAACTCCATCTCTTCCCATACCTCGGCTGCTTCTAGAAGCCTCTTTTGAAGAAACTGGCATTCCAGCAACGATCCACGCCGGCTTCTTTTACTGCATTCATATTGTAATGAGTCTGTGGATTAGAATAGGGAAAAAGGTGTTTCAATGTGACGCCTGTCTGAGAGTAATGCACTCAATCAGAGAGATGTGTGTTAACCTCAGGAAACCTCACAGGCCGGAGAGCAGAACATACTTAGTGGTTAAAAGTGAAAGCGTCACAGCCATCGTTCTATAAGTGCTCTCGGTATTTTCAGTCAACCTGTCACATCCCACGTTGTCAGCCTTCATCAGTTACCGTGCTAAACCTCTCACTTCCACACACCTTCCACACGCTCTTCCTGATTTTACATTTAGCTGACGCTTTGGGAGAGAGGATGTATAATGCCTTGCACAAGGATGATTTTGCAAGACATGTAAAGCATCACCGTCTTTCATATGATGAATTCAACACCGCCTCTGTTTTCACCCTGGTACAATGTCTTCAAGAGCTCACTGCTTCTGTGATTCATCTCCTTTCCCTGCCTCCTCTTCCTCCACTTCACATCAACCTCATTGTGGCTTCTTCTCGTTTGTTTCCCCCCCTCCCATCATATCATCCCTCTCCGTCTTTCACCCTCATCATTATAATGTCCCCTCTTGGCGTGAGAAGGAAACAGGGGAAACATTTAACCGATGACCAGCAGCAATTAGAGCCGCTGACCTGCTGAGTTAGTGTCCAACTCTGCCCTTGACCAGCTCTGCCCACACTGTGAACCACACTGCAAACAACCAGCCAGGGGAGACCGGGGCCCAACACTTCCAGTTGAACATTTAAAGAATAGTTTCTTCCTCCTCCACAGAGAGTGGACACACAGTAAAGAAAGTATACACACAAAGCTAAACGTGTGCAGACGCTCAACGAAGGTTGTAGAGCCACCAGCGTGCATTAGCGAGCCTGACAAAGCTCATTTAGGTTTGCTGGTGATGAAAGGAGTACACAGCCCCGTCCCACTGAGCTTTATGGAAACGTTGTGACAACGCAGAGTGATCCACTTAGGAGGTGCATAGTGCCCCTCGGGGGGTGGCAGCCTTCTCTGGTGGCGCTCTTTTCTATTGTACAGTAGATGTGTGCAGTGCACTAAATGCTCCAGCCATGCCCCTCCATGTTCCTCAAGGCATGCACCGAGGACTCTGCGGCACGCTGATGAAACGGTGCAGAGGTAGCTCTGTTTGAGACGCTTGTGTTGTCGTTGTGTAAGTGTACATTAGTGTGTGTGTGTGTAGTGGGAATTCTTTGTGTTTGTCTAATTAATTATGTCGACTTGTCTGCAGGCCAAAGAGGGTTTTTTTTTACCACTTTTACCACAGCACGGTAAGTTTTGTTCCCTTTTATTAAGCTTTTGCATATTAATTTCCTCCTTTTTATTGATCTTTCGTCTATATTCCCTCGTCTTTTTTTTGCTTTACTTTTCTAGTAAGTAGACAAGCTAACAGACCGAGTGCGCGTGTCGTTACCGCTGCACAGTGACAAATCTTGCAGCGGACGTTTGAGTCCTCTGGTGAGCCCTCTAGTGGAGTCCTCCAGTAACACACGTAGTGCATACGCAAGTATGGGAACAATTCCGCTGACGACGCAGCTGGTTTAGGTTTAGGCAACAAAATAACTTGGACATGGTTAGGAAAAGGTGACGAACAACTCACGTGACCGACTGACGTGACAAAATTGACTTTTAGTTTCACACAAGACACGAACGTCTCCTGGGTGAGTGTCACAGACCCGGCCTTAAAACAGCTAAAACAAATTCCAACACTTTGATCACAGATAGCTTCAACCAAACAGGATATAACGTGTTCACTAATTAATTTTGGACGTGCTGGTAGGTAGATTTAGTTACATATTTACTGTACAGATATGTGTGCTTTCTACCTTCTCACATGACTCTCACCAAGAAAGCAAATTTCTCCTAAATATCACTGATATATTAAGGTATATATATATATATATATATATATATATATATATATATATATATATATATTTATATTAAGGTTGTTCTTGCTTCCGTTTTAACTAAAGCACATACAAATTCAAAGTCTTTGTCTCTTCCTTCCAGAGGACAGGAAAGTGAGATGTGCTCATCAAGGTTTCTGTGCGACACTGGCACACTGGTCACAGGGGGTGCAGGGGCACAGATGGCAGCGCAGGTGTGGAGATGCCACCACATCAAGCACAGTCATCAACCCCGTCTAAACACACTCTGGTGCGCGTCCATTTCCTCAAACACATTTTACCTCAGATCAGACGACTCGCAAGCTTCGACTTCAGGAATCTTTTCTTCCCCACATCTGACAGGAAGCTGAGCTGTCAACAGCGCTGTTCTGTGAATAATTAAATATAAAGTGGAGTCGGAGTGGCCGTAGCTCTTACACATTAAACATTGATGTTGGGAGTAAATGCATCTTTTATCGTAACATGTAACAATCCCCTCTGTCCTGCTTTACTTTCACATCAGCAGTCTGGATGACAGCGTTCTCAGAGCAGAGATTCTTTCTAGCGTTCCTCTACCAGCTGAGCATATCACTTGTTTGTCATTTGAACTGGCAACCATGGAGGGGTAAACAAAACAAGACAGCTTGAATGATACAGTGAATTGGCGTCGCATGGGAGAAGTTAGACTGGATGTTTGGAAAGTGACAGCTCTCCTGCTTGACACTTAAATATTTTGCATTCTTCTTGGAGTACATATGTTTTTTTAAACAATGAATTATGTTCAGTGTCCCTATTTTTCTTTTTCAAGGGTGTCCTCTAGTACAAGAAAACTTTCTTCAGTCTATCCGTTTATGCATCTTCGTTCAATTTTTTTAACTGCATAAGTTGCAACAATTGATTTGTAGCGATATTGGTCTCATTCAACACGTTCTTGACCCTTCACTGAGGTAATGAGCAAATCGGGGCCCTGTACAGTAAAGCGTGTGTACTGATAGTGTCACAACAAGTCAATGATGACCCCAGTGCAGCACACAGGAAACCAAGGATAATTGGTAATTACTTTTATTTCAGTCAGGAGCAGGTTATAGCCGAGTGAACAGATCCACAGCTGGATGATAATAATCCACAAGGACCAACCAATAGGTAGCAGGCAAGGGGTAAGTCGGGGCCGGACAGAGGGTCGGGAAAAAAGCAAGGCAGGTTGAAGGAATCTGGTCCCGGTCCAGAAAACAGGCTTGGTCAGGAAACAGGCAAAGCAGGCAGGTCAGGTGCAGGCAGGGTCGGCAACGAGAGATCTGTTTCGGGAAGAGCGCTGGAAAGACTTGCATGATACAAAGTACACTCTGGCAGTGAAGTGAAGCGGAGGCAAGAGGAGGCTTGAATACCAACTAGTCTTAATTGTTTGCAGGTGAGCTGCAGAGGAGGCGTGGCACACTATTAGGCGAGCATGCCTTAAAGGAACAGAAACTGTGACAGATAGCAGTGGCAACATTTATAAAACACTGTTCTGGATTAATTACCTAAAAGATCTGCTCTTCATGCTGAATTCCTCAGAGATCGGGGTGATTTGCTTCATAATGAGGCTTCCTCATTACAATGACAAGGGCTCACGGCTCATCAGCCTGACTTTGAGAAGGCAAACTCAAGTGGCGAGTCTGCAGCTTTAATTTGAGCTTTTATCAATATCAAATGAACAATAGAGAGCACGCTGAAAACTACGAGGTCTTACAAGTTTAACCTCTTGGGGGGTCAAATATTAGTACGTGAATGTTTTTGATTTCGAATGTGTTGTATCAGTGTGTGAGAAACAGAAACACTGATAACACAATATGTTGTTTTAAGTGGCACTAGACCTTTTTACTTGACTTGAATAAACGATATGTCAGGGACAAATGAAGGGCCAAAGACACTTCTTATCTTTTTTTGTAAAATATTGCAAAGAATGAAGTTTTCTTGGCAGAAAATGCACACATGCTTTGATGCAGTAACAACTGTACTGAAATATGCACTCTGGTGTGTTGAGCACTTTGCCTAATGACTATTAAATACCTCCTAACAGTGCGCTGGAAACAAGACCCGTATTACGAGTTCATGAAAATATATTGGAAGCAACAGTGAAAGGGGACAATATAACCCACGTGCCATTTTCCCTTCATCTCAGCCAAGTTCCCAGGCTGAAAGAATAAAAGGAAAGAAATTCCCCCACTGGCACGGATTCATAAAAGGGCCTGTTACCGAGAACGGTTCCAACTTGAAGCCATTTATAACAAACAGAAGGCTGTAAAACTGTCCCTCCACCTTCATCAAAACTGGATTAAAAGTCTGTCTGTAGCTATAGGCGTTGAGCACCTACAGAGAAGATTATGGTCTGTGGCTCACACAGTGTTCTACTTTGTTAGTTAGACTCTTTGCTTCCACCAAAAGTCTGTCTTTATCTTTGTACCTCAATCTTTCAATCTTCTTTCTCCTCTCTGATCCAGTTCTCCCTCTCATGCGCTCTTTGTACATCATTAGGTCTGCACAGTTATGTCTGTATGTGTATAGAGGCTTTATTGTCACAAAGCAACTCCAGTAGGCATTATCTGTGTGAGAAAATAATTATATTTATAACAACTAGAAAAACAGATAGCTCATAAAGTTTTGCTGCAATGTGGGTGGGTGTCAGCGTCAGAGTCAAAAAGTGCAGTCAAAAGATTTGTTTCAAAATTGAATGTTTCTTGTGTTTAAAAAGAATCAGAAAACATGCATTTAAAACTCTCATGGTAGTATAATAATTTTATTTTATTCTTCTATTTTTAGCGGCCTGTAAATGACGAACACCATTTCCTAACAGACGATGTCTGCCGAGGGTCAAGTGCCACCAACATGACAGACTGAAGCCTGTCAAGTGGCCGGATATTATACCTGGAAAGTTGTTAAGAAGATATTAGAAGAGAGCATGGATACATATCATAGATGAAGGAACAAAACAACATATAATACACACGATGGCAGTTCTTTGCCACATAAGAGTTAAAAAAGTTGACAAACTTTCTAGCAGAGTTTTATAACCAGCAGATTTGGAGCATTCATTTGAAATTTTGTGTCCAATATTATATACAGTGTTTGGGAGGCTATTGTAAAAGCATAGCTTCGCAAGCTACCAATTACTTCACACTGGAATAAGTTGGACTGCAGGAAAGCTACCCTGGGGAGAAATCTAGTTTGGGTATCTAAAGCTGGAAAGAAAAAGTAGTTCAAACTATTTTGTAAAATAAAAAAGAAAGAAAATTCAACGTACTTGAGATAAGAATAACAAATATAATGTAAAAACACTTTATGTGAACGACATTATGAAACTCCAAAGAGCTGCAGAGGAACTGCAGAGTCTGGGGATGATTATCTGTGGGTGCATCATTACGAGCGGCCCCTTAATTTGTTCATTTAAACATACTGATTATAGTCAAATAATGGAAGTAGTCTTTTATTGAAAACAATCCAGTCATTGGTTAACTTAATTAAAATCATGAAGGGTTAAAATGGAGGGTAAAAACGGGAAGCGAACCCCAAAAACATGTTTCACTTGTTCCAGAAAAACAAATGAAAGGAACCCTCAATGCGAGATTGCAGAAGCTAGTGAAGGCTAATCCAAAGGTAACACCAAGCCTTATCTATTAATGTGTTTTTGTGTTCCCCATGTGTAGCTACAGTCTCAGACTCCTGTGTTAAAATACCAAACAAACTGATATTATATAAAGCGGGAAAGTTAATTCTTGACCTTGGAAAAAAGGAGTTTGACGAAACCTTTTGGGAGCTCTCCGTGATTTCATTCATGCTCAGGATGCTCCTGGTGGGGAAGAGAAACATAGTAAATGGACCTTGAGTTGGGATTGTTTAGTCAAACTATATAAATGTAAAATCAATCAATTGTATCAGCAGAGAAAAATCAGCACAGAAATGAGCCTCGTGCTTAATTGTGTCAAATCCCGACATGTAATTAAGAGCTGTGAATTCCAATATGGCCACCAGAGGGTCTGTTGATATCACCTGAAAGTGCTCTACATCTATGTTTATGTTTGTGTTTCTCCTCTCATTTCCTTCTGCCTCACCTCTGTCTTCCTCCATCTCCCTCTGACACCCCTCCCTTTTTCATCTCCCCTCCGAGACCTATTGATTCCTTTGATTGTGGCAGGCGACGGAAGAGCGTTGTTTGCCATGAGATAATTGTCCCATCATTGTGCGCTGTGATGAGTACTACACCCCCCCCCCCCCCTGCTTATTTATTTATTAAATGTGATGTGTCACCTGCTCCACACTCGAAAGGGAGAGCCAGGCAGGTTAAACAACTGCAAAGCCGTCCCTCATCGATTTAGAGGGGTGAGTTGGTGAGAGGGAGGAGCGATTTGGGGTAAAGAATATACGTTGTTCGGAATACATATGTGTAATCATTGGAGTGGAAGACTGATTTCCAGCAGGATCATCCTCCTCACCATGCTTCACCATGCTCACTGGGTTGTACCAGGAACACATGCATGGAATGCTTTCATCACTATATTGACTGGAAGAAATTGTTCCGCATCGACTAACTGAGGAACAAGACGTCTTGCCAAGCGTCACACTTTGTCTCTGGCTGAAGTCTTATTTTGCTCACTGCTGCTAATTACTGTTTTATTTGTATTTTTTTGTCAATCAAGTCACACCAGCTAAGGATTTACAAGGTTATTGGTGAATACGACACTTTGTCATTGTCTATTTTGGATTGATTATGGAAGAGAAGCAAGTGATTTTCTCCATCATCAGGTGGATTTTAAGTTGCACTGGATAATGGCTCTGGCAACAACTCAGACAGCGAGGGGGTTGCTACCGCAGCTGTTGCTACCCGGTAACATCGTTAGCCACCGGCTACATCCGATCCCACCAGCCTGTACACCACAGGCTGCTGCTATCCACCTACTGTAATCTCATCACGCCGCTAAATAGAGCGGGTTGTAGCTTAAAATACACGAAACAGTTAGCAATATGACACGATTATTACGGCAACCTTTGCCAACTAGTACCGTAAACATCGAAGCTGATGTTGCTCACAGACTCTGCGCTGATCCGTCTGTTTCCGCGGTTCTGCAGCAGCAAGTTATATATACATATACACACACATATAGGGGGCCACATTTCACCTCTATCTAAATTGACATATACATATACTATATTACAGTACAAGCGACTTACAATAAGTGCAACCAATCATGAGGATACAACTCCGAACGGCAAGAATCTTGCAAGTACATTAACTTTAAATAGGTGAAATCATTTTAAGTGCAGTCAAATAGCTTTGAATAAGCCAGACCAATTGAAGTGCTACATACAGCAATAAGAACTTCTATTTATTTATTATTGTTGCTTGTTGCTGTGGGAAACAGGTGGGTTTTCAGTCTGCGACGGAAGGTGTGAAGACTTTCTGCTGACCTGACGTTAATGTAGAGCTCGTTCCACCATTTTGGAGCCAGGATAGCAAACAGGCGGAGATCAGTTACAAACATGAAGCCAGCAAAACCAACGGTCAAAATAAGACAGCTATCGTATCTTCTTCATGTGTGACATTGGCCTCTAGCTCACGTTATAGCTTGCTAAGCTCAGTTCTAGCGAGAACATAGCAAGAAAACAGACAGTTGATTTGTCTGCAGCACAATGACGAAGTCTTTGACATAAAGTCAAAACCGTTTACATCCTGTTGATACTGCTGGTTCATTTCTTCTGGCCATATCTTACATATTGCAACTTTAACCATCATAAATCCCAAAAGCACTGGCAAAGAGGATGGCAAACAATAGAGGCGGTGGGCAATAATGGTAAAATATAATATATCTTCATACTGTTTGATTGTAATTATGACAACTGCTATCATACTGTGTATGCTACATGGTTTCTGCACAGAACACTACGGCAGTGAACAAAGAATATTACATTTTACTAGCTTACTTAATGCCATACAGGAAGTATACCAACGCAAATATTATTTATATACCAATACCAAAAGGCCTCTCGTAATCGTGAACTTCAGTCAAGGTGTTTGTCTTTACTTACTCTTCTAAACTTTCACACACAAATTGGATGTTCAGCACTTAAAGTGCACTTAGAAATAGATTGTTATCAGTCTGTACTTTGGGATGGATGGCCATGAAATGAAGAAATTATCTGAACGATGCAACATTTCCCATCTGCTCCTCTGATATCTGAGAAGCTGTTAATGTGGCAGTTTCTGCCATAAACCTTCCCTGATTAAAGCATTAAATATCCAGATACAACAAACTCCCCTAATGTCCTTAGGCCAAGTATTGTACCTGACAGCTGTGAAGAAGTGATGACAGTTTCGGTTGACACTGATTAGCGAACCGTTTTTTCACTGTGTCTGCTTTATTACTATTAATAACACAGAGAAAACAGAATCCAGTGGAGACCAATTAAACGTCGAGTGAGTGTATATCCTGAATCGTATCAGGAGCTGTCCTATCTTTTGCTAAGCCTATTTGAATTACACTGAAATCAGAGATGTTGGCTAACTGTCCCATTTTTCCATTTAGCTTCTGATCAGAGATCTTTACGGAGTGGTTTAGTCGAGGATTTGGCTTTGCTGATCCTTACCTTATCCTTAAGTTTCTTGCACTTATTACTATTAGTATCTTTTTTTTAGGATGGCAGTGTTCACCAGGTCAGTGTACCACTTTGGTCTAGACTGAAATATCTCAACAGACATTCAACAGATGAAGCCGAATGACTCTGTTGATCCAGAGTCCAAGTAACTTTCATTTCATTATTTGTTAACAGTAAAATACCTTTTAACTAAAGGTTCATTTACTATCATTGTTCACATTGTTAAAGATGGATATTACAAAGTGTTACCCAAATTCCTGCAAAACTAATGACATTCTCATCAGCCTTTAGTGCTAATTATCCAATGTTAGCTAACATTGCTAATCTAAGATAGCACGGCTGTTTCTAGTTGCAGTATGTTGGTTAAAGTTTGCTCACTATGAACCTCATTTATCATTATATCGATAGCAGCTGAAGCCATTTAACTTTCCCTGTGGCCAAACTCTGTATGCAAAATGTAAGAAATAAAACTTTAAAACACTCACAGTCCATAACAATGACTCCTGCTCTGTGAGGAAAACTTCACCACTGAAATGCCATGTGTATCTATCCATCCCAGCAAACAGTTTGAATCATTAGAGGAGATGCTCTTCTGCAGTCAAGCAGCTCTCTGATTATGGTCCTCTTATCTCCACTGATTGCTGGTGACAGAGCGGGGTGAAAATGTTCCTCCTGTCATAATAAGCATTACTCCCTATCCTTGACACCATGATATTGCGGTAACATGGGAAGAGCATATAAGCAACGAAGGAAAGAGATTTTCCGAAAATTTCATCTTCTTTGTGTTTTTTCTACTTCCGCTCCTCTAATGGCTCATTCTTGCCTGGATTCTGAATCCTCCTTGGCAGAGGAAAGTTACGGATGATACTGGCTGTCAGAAGCGTGGTTACGGTTTCATTTTGATGCATGAAACCGCACAACTCAGCAAAATTGAGAGGCGAAAATAGAGATTATGAAAAAGTGAAAAGACAGGTGGCAAAAGAAAGGCAGAGATTGAAATAAGACTCCCCAGCAAGCTTTGTGGTTGATTATTTATTTTATTTTTCAGAAATATAACAAAAATGTGTTTTTATGGGGGACAGGAAAGGAATGTGTATATTCAAGTAGAATAAATAATGACGCTGACGCTGAGGTCAAAGGTGAGAGGTTCAACAAATCAATGGTATTGATTCACTTGGTCCAATTAGGCGCAACTGATAGGTTGCATCATTGGTCATTTACACTTAGCACGTAGCTCATTCATTAGCTTGCCTTGTCACTTGCTCAGCAAAACAATTAATGTAATAAGTTATGATTAATGTTTTTATCAATACATGAAAAAAAAATAGGGCAATGTGGGAGAGTAGCATATAAAACCATTTTAGAGCTGAAATCAAGGCAGACTTTGTGGTTGACTCTGATCATGTTTATCAGACACACAGAGTTAATACGATGCCCAGTGGGGACCAACGAGTTCAGCGGGGCATTGGGACAACAAGTGGCGAAAGAGCTTAAGTTTCAAAAGCACTCCTAATGTCACAGAGTGTATTAAACCTTTTAAGGAGCTCATGATTGTGAATGCTTTTTAAAACTAAAAGAAAAAGAAGAGAACATTTTCTTCTTCTTGTTTTAAATGTATCTAACCACAAACCAATTTGGCTCATCTCAGATTTCACCTCTTTCCAGTACACAGTAACGGAGTCACGGAGCAGCAGAAGCAGTCAGGCGTTAAGGGCTGTCTCGTATCATAGCTTGAGAGAGAGCCAAAGCCTTGAAGGCAAACTTAATCCCATGTGAAAATACTTTCGGTCAAGCTACTGCCTGTAGATTCAGAAACATGATGGTTTTTGGTGAGTCTTTGGATACCTTACCTAAAATAAATCCATGTAAGGCATGACATGCACAGAGGAGATAAATCTGCCAAATGGAAACTGAGTAACTGCAAAAAACCTGGAGCAAGAAGTAGTTTATTTTTTCATTTTCTCACAAGGTGTGTTCACTCGGAGCCTTTTTCAGGTCTTTTTCATGAAGCACGTTTCTGATTTAAATAGTTGTGTTCAGTTCAGTACTTCCATAGTCAGTGCAGTTTGTTCACTTCACATCAACAATGAAATGCACGTCAGCATGTACATCAGTGAGTGAACACATCGCTGTTCAAATGCAGTTCAGTATTAACAGTACATGAGTAAGTGTACACGTAACAGCTCAAATGTACCACTGTACGGACATCAGTGAACGCATCACCGTTCAAAGGCACATATACGTAAATCAGTAAGTGACAGCGCCCCTGTTCAAAGGCGCTTTGATTCTGAAAGCACCCAAAAAGGGTGAAACGCACCCCTATATGACCCCCCCCCCCCCACCCATGCAAATAGCGCCCTGTGCTAATTTGCACATATTTAAGAGAGTAAATATGCAGACATTTGGTGCAAAATTGGCCCCTTTCTATGCAAATGAGCCTCATTGCAAAAACAGTCCAATTCACAAAGATCAGCACAGTTACCCGCATGCAGAAACAATGACATTATCAGCGTCTTCAGAGAGTTGGTGGTAGCTAGAGCGCATTGATAAGGGGTGTCACGCCTTTCCAGTGATCATGGCATCACAAAACCCAAATACGGTTTCTCTCTGTCACATTTAAATTCCTCTGCAGAAGTCTTGAGGAGGTTCTCTGACCCTCGTCAGTCAGGACCTCTAGCTTGGAGTCTGAAAATGTCATGTTTCTATTTCTCTCTGCCGTTGTTCTGCCTACTGTGTTCTTGGTGCAAAGGCAACATGTATACCTTGCCATACAGATGCAAAAAAAAAAGGCCAATAACATTGTGATTTGTGCAAAAGCAAAGTTTTTCCTTATTTACTACATATCTGTTTGTGTAGCTGGAATATCAGAGTAGCATCACATGTTGAAAATAAAACAGGGGCTGGACATATGGTATATATGCCACTCTGGAGCAAAGCCTCCTGCCTGTGTGCTCAACAGCTTCGCCCACTAGAGAGATTGCATGCACATTAATATGAGATGGTGAACAGAACGTCCTTCAAAATGTCAAAACTGCGCCTGGAGTTGCTTTTGCTATACAGACATCACACAAATAATAAATTAATCTCTATAGAATGTAAAGAAGCATTTTGAGTAATGCTTGTTTATCTTTATCGTCTACAAAGAACACGATGCCGCTGATGCGTCTACAGGAAGCCTTGATCACATCAGAGGAAAATAACACAGAAATGGGAAAGGTTGAAGGCTTCATTTTGTCCCCGCACACTTAAAGACGCCACGGTAATAATAAGAGAGAAAAGGCCATTAAAATGTCATTTGGGCCTTGTGTTCTGTTTGAGCAGAGCGGAGGAGTGTACAGATTAGCCACTCGTTCCCTGGCAGGGGACGGAGCGTACATGTGTGTGTACGGGAATGTGTGTCTGTGTCTCTGACTGTGTGTGAAGCGTGAAATATTGATTGCTGACGCCCATTTATTTTTTTGGGTCATCCTCCGCTCATTGACCTCTGTGTAATTACCTTTGGGATGACTGGGAGTTATTTAAACTCTGATCTTGTTTACCTCCCCTCCTGGTGTTAGAATTGCAATAGATGAGCTAATAATAGACCCTAAACACCATTAGAAGATAACACATTGTAGATTTGCTCTCAATATGTCATTGTCAAATGAACTGCGACCACCTGTATTATGTTGTATGGCCCCTTTGAGGCCCTTGCAATTCCTTTTCTTCCTCTTTCTCTCAGCCCACTTTGATGTATATCTTCCCGTTTATCAACAAGGAATATGTTAAGAACCAAGTTTGATCAGATGAAAGTTTGAAGCCAATCATCTGAGCCTGAATTTGTAATTATGACAGTTACCATTTAAATAATTAATTCCTTTTCCCATAGCATTAAAATGTGCCATCAGAAATCATTTCACATCAGCGCCTCAATGAGTGAATGCTGAGTAAATGCACGGAGAGCCCTCATAGAGAATTTGTTTACTCTTCCATTAATAATGATGTTTTTGTAAATAGATAATGTATAAATTGAACATTTACACAGCTCTTCCTTTTTGTAAACCATTTCAAAAGCCTTTAGGGGAAACGCTGCCACGACTGTTCTTTGTGTCTTTCTGTAGTCATATGCTGCATTAGAACTTGCAAGGTGATAAAATAAAAGCTCTTCTGCACTCTTTGCACTCCCTGTGGGAATATTTAGTCTGTAGTCTGTGGAAACCGACACATTTGGGATTGTTGGTGTTAGCTTGAAGGAATATATCTCTACAATTGAGGGTAGCTGTGGTAGAGCACGGGTAGAAAGGTGTGCCTACGTTGTGTAACAACCCCTCCGCGAGACCTCACAGTGACTAATACATTGTGTGAGTTATGCACCCAGATACAAAAGCGTGATATTTAGAGAATACTAATTGCTTTGCTTGAGTTACCAGTGATATTTAGCTGTTAAATTAGACTATTTTATCATTAGCGCTGCCAGCCAATTAAAATGCAAATACCACAGACTTTGTGCAAAACACTTAGTAGCCCTGATTTGCTGTTTATGTTTTTTTAATTTAGGCTACATATCAATAATCTAACCTTTTAGGCGCACCGTTCGTTCAAACATGTGGTTCCAGTAATCTATTCATGGATTACATCTTGTCTTTGTTTTGAAAGGACAAACATGACGAAGAGAGTGAATAGACTTTAATGCAGCTGACACATGGGGTCATACTTCAAGCGTGTCTTAAAA
This sequence comes from Cottoperca gobio, assembly GCF_900634415.1. Classification (NCBI taxonomy): domain Eukaryota; kingdom Metazoa; phylum Chordata; class Actinopteri; order Perciformes; family Bovichtidae; genus Cottoperca; species Cottoperca gobio. Next base: position 2,479,875 of record NC_041365.1, read on the forward strand.
CAGTAGCCAGAAGCCCATATGAACCGGGGTCGAGTCACGGGGGCAGCAGCTCCAGTAAGGAACCCCAAACTTCCCTTCTCCGAGCCACATCCTCCAGCTCCAACTGGGGGATCTCGAGGCGTTCCCAGGCCAGTGAGGAGATATAATCTCTCCACCAAGTCCTGGGTCTTCCCCGGGGTCTCCTCCCAGCTGGACGTGCCTGGAACACCTCCCTAGGGAGGCGCCAAGGTGGCATCCTTACTAGATGAACCACCTCAATTGGCTCCTTTCAACAAAAATAGGTTTAGCTTGCTGTAATCATTCCTCCTGTTCATACCGGTCATTAAAAAAATCCTTCCTAATGCACTTCCAATGTAAGTGATGGGGGGCCTGATCCACAGTCCTCATTACCTACACAATCAGAGGTTAGTTTTAGGCTTGTATGACACTTCAGCAGTCTGAGGAGGCCAAAGCAAGTGGCTACAATTGTTGAAAATGTATTTTATTTATTTTCAGAGCACTCAGCGAATGAGTTTTTAAAAGCATTTTTCTCCCAGCAAGCCCCACAACAGAGTGACTCGCACACTTGGACTCACTCATACATCATCGTGCATGCACTACTGCGAAGTGGCTGTGGACGCACACATAAATACACATACAGTTTGGAACCATACAGGCATTGTAACAAGCACCTTCATTCTCAGTCACGTACAGTGTTTCATTGGGCTTTACAGGTTCCCAAGATAGTCCTAGCTCTCAAGGAATAAAAGAAAAAACTCCTCTTAAAAAAGCCAAAAGTACACCTTCTTCAAAAGCATAAACAAGGAAATGTAGGTGCTGTATCCCTTTTGTACGCCGAATTTCCACTGTTCAGTAGAAAGAATTTAGTGTGTCCTGCTGGATGAAGAACACAGAGTACATTAAGACGGAGAAGAGCCCGATGACAAAAAGCGAGAGCATTGAGTTTCTGAAGGCGAGGCCACTTACAAACAACTGTTTTGAACGCTTGCTTTGGTGAAAGAGCCTGCAGCCCTTTCAAAGCAGAGAAAAACATATAATGGCTAGACTTCTTTCTGAGGGAGCAGAACATGCATTCAGCTATTCGCTGTATTTGTATCTCAGCTGAACATATCTGTGGACAACATATGTGCACTTATGCTCCGGTTTCTGTTGAAAGCAAAGCTACGTGAATGAATGCAATAATAGGGAAGACAGCTTATCACAGCCCCCGCAATATCTCAGATGTATGCATGTGTGCCCTTTGGTGCTCGGGAAAGGAGTAGGACACAAGTGTTGACATGAGCCTAACAAAAAGCATATACACACCTAGGCACACACAAACATTGTTTCATATTGCACTTTGTCAGCCTAACACCTGCGGGAACGTCATTTTCTAATCTGACAGGAGATAACAACGTTGCCAATGTAGTCCTCAGGCCTGCATGCTGCACACACAATAAGGTGATTGGAGATGGATACACTAGCAATTCACCGTTGGTGCTTTTTGTTAGTGCTCTCTAACAACCACTTTTATACCCTTTTTAAAACTTAATAGTAATTCAGGTTAGTTATTAAAGATTTCTATTCACTAGTTTGACTAATTTAACAACTTATTTCTTCATATAGTACAATCAATATATGTCTCAGGAGAGTTTAGACCACTGATACACTGTGTGCTATTAGCTTTCATTCTACTTTAAACAAGCAAGGATGAGCATTTTTTCCACAGTTATTGAGCATGTTGTGTGTGCGCATGCCCGCACGAGCTTTTCAGCGCTGCCACAGCACTCTCTCTTGATGGATGGTCATTTTCATCGGCTTGCTCATGCTTAATGAACCCTGCAGTTCATGTCTTAATTGAATGCTTTTTATGCTCCCATGTTCTGCACTCTCCTCCTCTCTCTCTCTCTCTCTCTCTCTCTCTCTCTCTCTCTCTCTCTCTCTCTCTCTCTCTCCCCCCAAGTCCCATCAACCCCTCCTACCCCCACGTCCCCCTCCTTCCCCTCTCTTGTTTACGAGGTAGGACGCTGACGGCTAATGAATAAAGGTTCTCTCGCGTCTCACACGTCTTATGAGGCATCAGGGGCACGCAAACAAACAGTGACACACACAGAAATACACTCGCACACAACACTGAGAGGAAGAGGAGGAAGGCCAGCAGAGTCACTAAAATGCTGACTTTTCTTTCATCTTGTTGCTTGCATCCTTTTCTAAGGAAAGCCGTTGAAACACCATCAGCAAGTTTGTGCGCATGGTGGTGAACTGGTGCTGGAAATGCCAAGCTTTTTAAAGCTCAGCCCTCATTAGGTAATCTATACGATACAGTGTTTCACTTGATTTCAATATACGCACAGACCCCAAGAAGCACGTTGTGAACACTTCACTGCAGTGATATTACTCACTGCTTTCTTTTTTCTTCTGCTCTTTTTCTTTGGTTGTCTTTTGTTTCGTGTTCTTTCTTAGTTTGAAGGAGTCATCCTACTGGTCAAACAGAGCTGTGAATCTTCCTCCTGCATCGCACATACAACGGACATTCAAAATCATAAATGGTGCCCTTGCTCTATTCAGAGTTTATAATTCTAACATATTTGTTTTTAACCCTGAGAAATAATAAGTCTTTATGTTGATGTTCAAAGCAATGGTAATGCATTTGATTTGAGTGCATCAAAGAGCTCTGATGGTCACTGCGTGTGCCTCCATTAGGGGAGATATTTTGGACCGAGTGGAGTGTATAAAATCTATTCAGCCATTTGTTACTTTCTTTTTAAAAAGCCAGAACATTTGAAGACAACGGCTGCACAACTCTTAAACTGTAATAAGTGACACATCATCTGTGTCAACATATAAGTTGATAAACCGCAAAAAACACTGTTAATCGCCGCCATGCATTGGAGGCTTTAAATCATTCCTCCCAGATCCCAGCATCTCATCAGCAACTTCTCCAGTTCAGTGTCTCCATCATACAAATCAGTCAATTTGTCACTACTCAACCACACCACTGAACAAAGGCATTAGTTGTAATCATTTTTAAAAGAGACTGTTAATCTAAGTATTCAATGCCGTACTTGTCATTTAACATACATTAACACATAATTGAAGTGATTATTTTGCAATATGTATTCAGAGAGAAAAGTGAAAATTAGCTAAGAGCTTGTTGCACGCTTACCGGCCGTGAATACTTCTGCAGAGAGAGAGAGAGAACTGCCATTATATCACAAGTCAACAAGGTGCTTGAGTGACAGAAATATAAATGTGAAAGATACTTCAGTCAGTAAATGCCTTTTATTCAGCAAACACATTTCTGCACAGATCAGGGCTGTACAGCCTCAAATAAGAAAACACATTAACACTGAAGAAGTGAAACACATGCTATTAGGGAAATAAACTGAATCTTGCAACTTGTTAGAAAATGACTTACAACTTACATATGAATCCTCCATTACCACAGCGGTGAGAAGCTGCCACAGCAGGAGCTCAAACATCCAGTCGAGCTGCTGGCCTTGAAAAATGACTCGTCAGTCAAACAATGGACACTTTCATAGATTCTCAGAGCCCTTTCAGAATTGAGCAAAAAGTATGTTACTGATCTCTGAGCTAAATGCCAGCTAACACTGCCCTTAGCAAGCGATCAATGTGCTTGCTTGTTCCCTTTTATACAGAAATCACTGCCTTTCTTGTCCCGAGAAATGCTATTGACATGCTGAAAAATGCTATCAACGGAGATCATGTATTATAAGTTTATTTACCTCCTGTGTACGGATAATGTATTAGTATTGGGGATACGGTATTAGTTTGTTGGATACTGTATAAGTATTGCACATACTAAGAAGATATTGTGCGGATAATGTATAAGTATTGCACATACAGTGAAGATAATGTGGAGATACTGTATAAGTATTGTGGATACTGTGCAGATAATGTGCAGATACTGTATAAGTATTGTGGATACTGTGCAGATAATGTGCAGATACTGTATAAGTATTGCAGATAATGTGCAGATACTGTATAAGTATTGTGGATACTGTGCAGATACTGTATAAGTATTGCAGATACTGTGCAGATAATGTGCAGATACTGTATAAGTATTGCACATACTGTGCAGATACTGCATAAGTATTGTGGATACTGTGCAGATACTGTATAAGTATTGCAGATACTGTGCAGATAATGTGCATATACTGTATAAGTATTGCACATACTGTGCAGATACTGTATAAGTATTGTGGATACTGTGCAAATACTGTGCAGATACTGTATAAGTATTGTGGATACTGTGCAGATAATGTGCAGATACTGTATAAGTATTGTGGATACTGTGCAGATACTGTATAAGTATTGCAGATACTGTGCAGATAATGTGCAGATACTGTATAAGTATTGCAGATAATGTGCAGATAATGTGCAGATACTGTATAAGTATTGCATATACTGTGAAGATACTGTATAAGTATTGTGGATAATGTGCAGATACTGTATAAGTATTGCACATACTGTGCAGATAATGTGCAGATACTGTATAAGTATTGTGGATACTGTGCAGATAATGTGCAGATACTGTATAAGTATTGCACATACAGTGAAGATAATGTGCAGATACTGTATAAGTATTGTGGATACTGTGCAGATACTGTATAAGTATTGCACATACAGTGAAGATAATGTGCAGATACTGTATAAGTATTGTGGATACTGTGCAGATACTGTATAAGTATTGCATATACTGTGAAGATACTGTATAAGTATTGTAGATACTGTGAAGATACTGTATAAGTATTGCACATACTGTGCAGATACTGTATAAGTATTGCATATACTGTGAAGATACTGTATAAGTATTGTGGATAATGTGCAGATACTGTATAAGTATTGCACATACTGTGCAGATAATGTGCAGATACTGTATAAGTATTGCACATACTGTGCAGATAATGTGCAGATACTGTATAAGTATTGTGGATACTGTGCAGATAATGTGCAGATACTGTATAAGTATTGCACATACAGTGAAGATAATGTGCAGATACTGTATAAGTATTGTGGATACTGTGCAGATACTGTATAAGTATTGTGGATAATGTGCAGATACTGTATAAGTATTGCACATACAGTGAAGATAATGTGCAGATACTGTATAAGTATTGTGGATACTGTGCAGATACTGTATAAGTATTGCATATACTGTGAAGATACTGTATAAGTATTGTAGATACTGTGAAGATACTGTATAAGTATTGCACATACTGTGCAGATACTGTATAAGTATTGTAGATACTGTGCAGATACTGTATAAGTATTGCACATACTATGCAGATACTGTATAAGTATTGCAGATACTATCCAGATACTGTATAAGTATTGCACATACTGTGCAGATACTGTATAAGTATTGTGGATACTCGGCCAATATTATCAATTTGAACACCTGCCACAAGTTGTGTGACAACAGCAGCCTTGTTGGTATTCAAATATGAGTTTCACTCTAATGAAATGGATATTGCCAAGACGGAAGACAATTTGTCTGGCGCTTACTCAGAAAGTACAGATTTTATTATGGAGATTGGTCTACAACCTAATTGACACAACGAGGTCAAACAAAATGTCCCAAACATTGTATCTGCTGGTTACCAATAGACTCTTTTAACTCAGATATCAGTATTATGTTTCTTTTTAAAAAACAGACCATCATTTAATGAAGCTTAGAGAGATGATGATATCATCACAATATAGTAATTGCACTGAGAGAAGAACTCTAATTAAAGAACACAATTTCTAACTTTGATACATCAAAACGTCTAACTACCTATTTTGATAAAACAGGGAATTATGCTTTATCCTGGCAAAGTGTTTCAGAGTTTCAAAACACCTAATCAAGGTGCTAAAAGTAAAGGTCAGAATATAGAATCATAAGGCAGACACTGGCCAGATTATAATACATGGTGAACAACAGAGGCCTTCGACTGTTCTGTAACGTTTTTTTAATTACACTTCATGGTCATTTGATGGCATAAGATAAATGATGCATGATAAAACCCAAATTATTTGCATAATTGCACAAAGACCATCGTCAGATACCATAATTAAAAAAAAACTTCATCATATGCCTGATATTAAGACAGCACGAAAAGATTGGTTCATTTCTGTCACTTGTCTTAAAATCCGTTTAAATTGGGCAACTTTTTAACTATCTTTAACTTGAGCGTAGAAAGCACACAGAGATGAGAGTGGAGTCAGTCCTCTCATCTAACTCTTGGCAACAAAGCTAATAATATTTCTCAAACATTATTTCTAATTAATTATTTGAATTAGAGATGACAGCAATATTGGAGTACGTTCTATAAATAATAGTTACAATCACTTGTAAGTAGACGCGATAATAGCATAAATCTCCTGGAATCATCCCTCAAGTTTCTCTAAAAATATGTTCTCTCAGCTGTCTTAGAGCAGGGTCTTCAACGTTTTACAGGCCAAGGACCCCCGAACTGGTGTAGCATGGAGCAGGGACCCCCTACTGCAGCGGTATTCAAACGAGGTCAGGGTGCTGTCTGCGTTCTGTGCGAGGGGGGGTGCTGTCAGAGTTCTGTGGGACGGGGATGGGGGTGGATGTGCAAAAAACAAAACAAAATAATCTACAAACAATTTTGCAACCCCCTGGGTGTTGCGGACCCCCTGTTGAATATCTATGTTTTAGAGCATAGGTCTTCAACAGGGGGTCCACGGAGGTACCGCAGGTGGGTCGCGAAATTGTTTGTAGATATTTATTTATTTTTGCACATTCACATCACAGTGGGTTATAGACACTTGAAAGTGTCTATAACCTTTCTTAACCCAACCCTAACCTTAGCCCTAGACCATAGGTCTTCAACAGGGGGTGCTGCACGGGGGGGGGGGTCGCAAAATTGTTTGTAGATAAAGCAAATTTCTTTTATAAATATTATTTTTTTTATTAAAAAAAATGAATCTCCTTTGCACACTCACATCACAGCACCCCACCCCCTTCGCACAGAACTCCGACTGCACCCCCCCTCAAGTCCCTGCTCTATGCTACACCAGTTTGGGGGTCCTTGGCCTGAAAAACGTTCAAGACCCCTATCTTAGAGGGTCTAAAAGTAACATCAACAGCTCTTCTGCCACTGGGTGTGTTCTTCTTAAATGACAAAAATGTTTATGACAAATGTCAAATTTGAACCACATTTTATAAAACTTTTACACCCAGTAACCTTTGCATATTTAGCAGAGAATAACTTTTGACATTTGACATCATTTTTCATTAATTTAAGATAATTTCATGACAAAACAGCGCCATAAAGTACAGTACAGCAACTTAGTGACCGTGCAGGAGAGGAATGTAAGGTTTCAGAACCCTAACCCTAACCCTAACCCTGTCATGTCTTCTCATTGTATTATAAGTTTGAGTGGTAAGAAGCAGAACTTTGCTTCTATATTCTTGAATTAATGCGCTGAACACACCTCTCCCTCTTCTCCTCCACCAATGTCTCATCAATCTCTTCACCTGAATAACAGTTGACATTTAAAATTTGAGGGCAGAGGGAGGAAGACATGCCTCACAGTTTGAGCTTCTGTAATTTCAATCAAATCAGTTGGAATGAGCCCAACCTGCCGTTCAGCCCTGAACCCTCTTACAGATCAATGTCCTCTGAGCCTTGATAATCTCTTGAAGTGATTGGTTGCCTCACTGATCATTACTCCGGTATTAACCAATCAAACGTCTCTCTAGTAAACAAACAAGCCTAATAATGACATCCCCGGAAGTGTGTTCCCAGAGGAGACACGAGTGATGAAGAAAATACACAAACTGAAATCGCCTTTAGAAGAGAATATCAAATAGTAAGAGTGCTTAATATTTCACTGACTTGATGAAATATGCATTGTAGCCCAGAATGGAGAAAAAATGCAATGATTTGCATGCATTATGTATGAGATGGTCCGTTGGCGAAAATGACTGCACTGTTGAATAATCGCCATTTCACTATCACCACAGCACAATGAGATTTTGTTATTACTACGCATCACTCAATTCATTTGGAAAGTGCATACTGTTTGCATTTTGTATTAAGGGCCTCACTTGTGTGTGCACACAGCATAAAGATGCTCACTAATGAACTAAAGCACTGACTGGTGGCGGATGTGTCCTTTGCCTCACTTGATGAGTCTCATTGTGGTTCAGTCCCAAAGCAGCAGTATATATATAGCTAACTATAGTCGGACGATGCAAACATTTATTAGGCTGCTAACAGGGGGGGAAATAAGAGAGTCCAGTGAATTTGCAGAGATGTCCTCAGCTGAAACACAATTACTTTGCGTCTGGCTGTCTTCACACGTACCTCTGTTTACACGGGTTACCGCAGTCCTGAAAAACAGAAAGAGAGAGAGAGATTTAGTGTAATCTGTTTTACACACAGATGAGGAGGGTCATCTTCATAAGTAAATAGGCCCCATCGTCTGTCTTTTTGAAATTCGAGTTAAACTTAAGAATCATTACATTTTACATTGAGCAGGTGGACATGGCAGACTGAACACATACATATAAAGCCTCATTTGATGTCATTTAACTTAAGGGTTCTCAACCTTTTGTAACCAAAGGCTCACTTCTGATTCAGAGGACCACCTTCCCCAATAAATAAGAAAAAACAAACATTTCATGACAAAAAAAGGAGAAGAAATCAACTTGGCTCTAAATATGTGTAATGCATCCGTCAGCTAGAATGACCGAAATAAATCATAAATCTAAATGTAATATTTCCTCAACACGCTTTGGAGCTTTTAATGGCGCAGGGTTGTCTCCCACATCACTTTTTCTTTTTAAAAAAATCTGATCCATTTTGTGTCACTGCATACGGGGGAGCGTTAGCTAACTGTTGGTCTCTACCCGATGATGTGTCGTGATATTCATTGCATGCATTTAAATCATGCATGATAGAAATTAATATCTTTGTAAATTACTTAGAATTTTTCTTTTTTTTCTTCAATCTAACCATTTGGCAGAAAGCGAGGCACAAAGATGGTGCTCTGAGGCCCACCAGTGCTTTTAGAAACAATATTAGGTTAACCACATGCCAAGAGCATCTTAAGAAGCTCTGGAATCAAAGATGTTATATGCTATACATTTGTCATGATCATGATTTGATTTGTGCAATTTATCTGCCAGTTTCCCTCTCGTCTTTGTCCTCCGCTCCGACCTTCGCCGAATAAATTAATCTCTTCTGGCTGAAATGTTTGAATGTTTTCAGCCTCTATATCTTCTCTTTTCTCATTATTGCCATGTGCTACATTCTTAAATGCCGTAGGTCTAGTACAGATTGATGACATGAAACTCATGGGGACAAGCATGTTTTCATCACGTTACAATTACAGCGTCAGTGTGCACGTTCACTCGCTCGAAGGTGCTGCATTTGGAAAAACATGTCAAAATAAAGGAGCTCGTAGAAAACCCTCTTAGCTTCTAAAATCAATCATTATTGATGCATGTTGCACAGTAAAGCAACAGGGTGCACCGGTGTATGTGCACCCTGTGGCTTTACTAACTGAGCGAACTGCTACCTGGCCTAATTGCCTCAATTAATTAATCAGAACTAATTCAGATATAACCTGGACTTTTCAAAGGTATTTGTTTTGAAAATGTTATCCACTAATAATAATAATAATTTCCTCTGAGTACTGGTTGGTTATTAGGTAATAATTGGTTTGGTATACCTCAACCCACAGAGTGCTGAATATCAGAGGTCAGAAACTTCATTCACACCTACGAGTGCTGCTTAATGTAATTATTACAGATAATGTGTTCGCACGTGTTCGATTGAACACTTCAATTGAATTTGTTTTTTATATCACCAAGCATAATTGAACTACATAAACTAATTGTGGTGACTTGATTGCAAACAGATCTTGACAAGCTACACACATTTCTTGCACACAAATTCAAGTTAAGGACGCCACACGTGCAGCTGCCGTTGAAACAGCGCCGCTTCAAATGTGTTGGTAATTGCAAAAAAAAATCTTTTGGACAGAAATCTCCAAAAAAAAGTAATTGCATCAAAATAGGAGGGCTATGATATGCAAAGGCCCCAGTGTTTGCTATGGACTTTTTATACCCAGATCAGTGCTTAACTCTGAGTAGCACAAACAATGAAATGCTCTAGGCTCAGGCAAACTATTTTATCAAGGCAGTGTGCAGGCAGGAGTGTGATTTGAGGTTGCATGTCTATCCCGGGCACGTCTCTTTTAAAGGGGACTGGTTTCCTAAAGTGCACTACTCAACGTTTTACAAGGGTGACTCCGCACTTCCTGGTTTAAACTCTGCATCTCACACAGACCCAGATAAAAGAGCTGACTGTATGGCGTTCCTAGAGAGTCGAGTCTACTTCAAGAGGTCTTGCAAGGTGGTATTTTCCAATTGACTTCATAAAATCTTTACTTTTGCAGCAGCTATTTTCTACGGGTTTGATTACATAGTGTGTCACTCTGTGAATGCACAGGTTAGACGACGTGCCAGACAAACACCCTTTGAGACAGAATAAGAGATTGTTGATACAAAAGCCACATTCAAACCCAGTAGTAGTGTAAAAACAGGGTGTAAAAATAATAGCAACACTTCTCCGAAGCCTTCACACTGCCTCTTGAAAGGCCCCATTGTATTCATGACTATATTGTGCATATATTTGAGGTATTTCAATATTTCACTGCAAATTGTTGACACATTTATTAACCACAAGAGCTCCATGGACACATAGAAAGTATTGAGTGCACATAAATGAAACGTGTAGATCTTGGCATAAGCACAATGCTACAAGGAATAATCTTCAGAATCCTCAGCAGATAAAGATGAAGACAAGTGTGTGTTTGAGAGCCTTGAGTCTTGGCTACTACGCAATTAATAGAGTCAGATGTTGTATTCCGAGGTGTAAAGGAAATTTCTGTGTTGTGCTGGCGCTTCAGAGGAGCTGCCTTTTTGATATGATCACTTTCAAGGAGAAAAAGACACCACCATAAAAAAGGATGCTTCAAACTGGCTTTTTCCACGTCTGTGTGTCAAAGTTGAGAGACAATTTTCCGGAAGTGACAATCAGAAGATCACACAGGGGCTGCACTATGTCCACAAGCAGTCTTCTACCTATCTTGAATCAAGCCGCCAATAATGGAGCTCGACTGTACAATAACGAAGCTGTAAACTACAAAGAGCTCTGCTCCCCTCTTAGGTTTCTGAGATGAGATGCTTCTGACTGCAGCGTGCTGCTTTTTCATACCCAGTCTTTTTTGTGCATGTGCGTATATGTGTGTGCGATTAGGGGACTGAGATCTGCCTCATTAACATTCACGTATGCATTTGATGTCAAATAGTCAAAATATTTAAGACACTAGAGAGCAAAGGGAAGAAATCTGCAGTCAAAAGATGCTATTACTGATTGATTATTCTCAATGATTTGCACTGTAGTGTAGGTTCTGCATGCACTCGTAACACATGTCTGTAGTAGTGGTTAGCTATGTGTACATGCTTATTATGGGATGGCCGGTGTGTGAGTATGGGCATGTTCAGTGAAACAGTGAGACAGAGAGATCTCATAAATATGTAAATCTGCGTGGGCTATGCATGTGTGTGTGTGTGTGTGTGTGTGCACATCAACGTCACCCTGTGTGCTCGCATCATTGTGCGTTGCTGCGTTGCTTTGTGTCTTCGCTCACGTCCAAACGATGAAATTCAAATAAAAAATATCAAGGAGAGAATAACATTTGGATGCTGTTTGGATGACAGGGAAATATTGGCCTGGCAGTGATATGTCTTTTATGCCGTCACTTTGATGGTCAACAGAAGAAGAAGAAAAATCCTCTCTCTCTAGTTGTCACTTCCTAACAGACAAAAATCCCACACTGTTTCATACTAGCTCTCTTGCCAAAGCCCCACGCTATCCAACACATGCAGGCGTCAGAAATAAAATCTCAAATCATCTTTCTATCTTGGTATCCTCTGTTAATAAAACATTGGTGCAATGCTGATCTTTGCTGTATTTACAATAAAGAGTAGGCTAAGCTGCCCATCAACCTGAGTCATATATGATATATTTAACACCAGGTGTTGCAATTGAGAGTTTCCGAAAACTAATTAGCATTCAGGCATAAAAGTTGGAATAGCTAGCTAAAAGCAATGAATAATCAGTTTTGAGATAGTTAGCTAACAGCAATGGATAGCCTAAACAGTTGAAATAGTTAGCTAACAGTAATGAATAATCAGTTTTGAGATAGTTAGCCAACAGTAGCTTAATGGATAAAACATTTTGAGATAGTTAGCTAACAGCAATGGATAAACAGTTGAAATAGTTAGCTAACAGTAATGAATAATCAGTTTTGAGATAGTTAGCTAACAGTAGCCTAATGGATAAAACATTTTGAGATAGTTAGCTAACAGCAATGGATAAACAGTTGAAATAGTTAGCTAACAGTGGATAAACGTTGTTGTATTCCGAGGTGTAAAGGAAATGTCTGTGTTGGTTCAAGATCATTGATAGAGAGGCGCTTCAGAGGAGCTGCCTTTTGATATGATCACTTTCAAGGAGAAAAAGACACCACCATAAAAAAGGATGCTTCAAACTGGCTTTTTCCCCCTCTGTGTGTCAAGGTTGAGAGACTTTAAACAGTTTTGCGATAGTTAGCTAACAGAAATGAATAGGCTAAACAGTTTTGCGATAGTTAGCTAACAGAAATGGATAAACAGTTGAAATAGTTATGGATAAACTGTATAGGCTATTCCCACGGTCCTATGTTCCAAGGATCCGAATTGTAAGAGATCAGTAAAGTCTTTCTTCGCACTTCAAATTGCAAAAGAACGAAGGTAGATGTAAATATTAAAGTGGTAAAAATCCATTCAGCCACTGTGGAATATATCAATGTTCAAAGTCAAGAAAACTGTCTTGCCTGAAAACTGTCTTGCCCAACTATAACATCAGTGGGTTATAAGATGTAGGCTAGGCTATGTGGGTGATTGAGAACATAAGATATTTGAAAGCTCTCTTAAGAGGATATTGAGCTGGGAAACATAGAACCCTTGGATATGCTTCTGGTAAACTGTTGAAAGCATTAGCTAAAAGTCATAAATAGCCTAAACAGTTGAACTAGTTAGCATAAAGTCAAGAATAAAGAGTTGAACTTGTAAGATGAAAGTAGGCTAAAAGATAAATGGTTGAAATAGTTACCTAGAAAAAAAGAATTTTTTTTTTTTAATTAATGTTATTTGATGATTAATTTGCTGATAATCTGAGGCTAAAGATACAGAAGGAACAAATGAAAACTTGCGAGACACAAACATGCTGTTGAGAAAAAGGACAGGGGGAAGAGGATGTGGGCATGGTATGAGGGAGATGAAAAGGGAGGTCACTTGAGGCAAACAGCCCGAAGAAAAGGTGGTAGAAAAGAGAAAAGAGCATATGCTACGGTGTGACTGAGAAGAAAGGGTCTAATGGCTGTTAAAAACCATGTCACCCTTTTCAATTTCTTTCTTCTGACACTGCTGAAACATAAAATGCTGCAGCGCTCACCTCTCACCTGCCTTGTGTCTGACACAGATCGGGTTGCGACATTTTGACACCGATTCACCCCCATTGTTTGGTGTGGAGTTCCAGTTATCAAGCCTGCTGCCGTCAGCCTAGATCCTAAAGGCTCACTTGAGGTACACAAAAGGAGGCACAGAGAAAATGGCATCGGAAATTCGGAGAAAATACAGTGCCACAAAAAAAGATTGTTGATGAGAAGCGTAGCGGAATTTAAGAGGGATTAAAAAAAAGGTTGAACTAATTCATTTCAAAGGCATTTTGTGTTCTCTGCCTTTGATGCTACCAAAAAGTGTTTCACTTGATGATAGAAAACAGAGTTGATTCGTAAGGTTCCATTTTCAGGAAACATCTTACTGCTGCAAATAATACTGTATCAAAACTAACCTATAAAACACAATCAATTGGACATTTTGCCTCCTGGCCGTGTTCTTTCTCCTCCTCCTAATCCATTTCATGTCAAAAGAAGCATTTTTGCTTTCTTTCTGCTGATTGTTCTGCATTCTTGAAGTGATAAACCTACGGTATACCCATTCGATAGAAGTTCATGAAGGCTTTTTACATTTGCTGCAGTAAAGAAAAATCCTTCGCACAAAGGGATGTTTGGTTTGTTCAGGAAAGAAAATAGTTGGCATGAGCTTAACAACCAATGTGGCTAAACTTGGTGAGCAGAAGGTGTGCAGTGGAAATAGCTTTGCTAATGTGCGTTTTCCTTAATGTTGCCTTCACTGCCTGCAATCCCTACTGGCAACAGGAGCTCATCAGACGCGCAACGTCAGCTACGGCACAAATACAGTAGAACTTATCTACAAAGACGATGCAGTATTAGCCCAAAAGGTCTTCTTAACCAAATAATCCCAGCCATACAGGTGATCTCTGGGAGAATTAGCTCAAAAATGTCACCACATTTACGGAAAGAAAACAGGCTTCACGTATGTTTTTGGAACTGAAGGAAGCAAATAAAAAGATAATACAATCGAAACAATGTGCAATGTTTTGGATTCTTGAGCCTAGCTTTTTAACATGCAGACAGCAGTAACCCTCTGCTTCAGATAAACCAAATCATCTCACCCCCCTTTTCTTTCGTCTCTCCTATCCTTTTTTCACCTCATCTACCTCATCACTCTCTTCCTGTACCTTCATCTCCTCCCCTCTGTCTTCCATGTGAAGAGGTGGGTGGAGGCATTCCATATTAATGTGAGCTATATGCTGATTTTGTTTTTTGTGCTCCGTGCAAACTCCATGTGCCACAGGGTGCATGTTTACTCATTTAGTATGTCAAGACATGAGAAGAAAAAGTGTCACCCTTCCTTTAGTGTGTAATAATATAAAGGGGCCATGTGATCCACATAGTAGCTCAGTTTTGCTGTGCTTTACAAAGGCTTTACTTAGTACCACATCATTATTCCAAGTGTAGATCTTAGAAGCCGAGTTTCAGGACTCCAACCATCTTGCAGGCGGAAAACAGAAAGCCTCTTTAAAAGGATGTGCTCCGTTCTCCCTTTTTGCACTCATTTACTTCTCTCTTGTTCCTCTCCCTCTTATTTGGTTCAACAAGGCAATTGTGCCATGTAAGTTTAAAGAGACTTTTTAAATATTAATAACGGGTTTCATTGAGTCAGTCAAATCTTTACTCATTCCACCACAACAAGGCATATTTCTGCCTCAGTAAAAAGAGAGGAGAGGGAAGAAGGGGACAGCGTGAAACGCGTGTGTCCTTTGAGCAGCTATTAGACTTTCTGTTTGAAGCTAACTGAGAAATGGGCCCCTCCGGCAACTGCTGTTCACCACACAAGGTGAATAAGGGCAGCTTTAGAGTTCTATCTTAGTTTTATTCCCACCTATCAGATGTATGATGCATCACATGCAGACACAACTGCACACACAGACAACACTTAGCGCGAATAAAGACTCAACCCACCGTGGATAAGCTTTTGACTCACAATAATTACAAATTATGAATATAAATGACCACGGCGAGGGCACATATTTTAGGATGGAGTCATCATTTAGAGAACAATCAGCATGCAGTGGCTTTGAAGGTGGAGGCTACACGCAGATACACACACACACACGCTGTGCACAGTGGAAAATAAGCTGATTCAAAGATATGCACTCAATATTTCTACTCAGACACATTAATAACAATAAAACTGTGAGGGTTTTTACTGCTGTGAAGAAATGGCTTTGTTTAAAATAGCAGAGACGCATTAATAAGGACACAAAATATGTGTCATCTTTGCACCTTTCGGTAGCTAATACGCTTACGATTGGACAGTACGAGTAACAGTCAGATAGCTGTGATCACACATCAGGATGCATTCTTCAATTTCTCTGTCACAGCTAACAAGCGAGCAACAAGTGTTATATCTATAGATGTAACATGGTAAAGGGGGGATAAGCCCCCTAGTCTGTGATCACAGTCGTGGACCTACTTAGCTGGGGGCATGGTGGTGCTTGTTGATATGGATATCTTTCAACGTCGTGAATACTGTGTCTTCTTGGTGTTTTATCTTTAGCTGTATTGTGAATAAGCACACGGTTGATAATAATGAAAAAACACACTTTCCCTGAAATGCCCCAAATGGAATTAGTGAGATTAAGTTTTGATTGCCCTGGCATGATTCTATCCTAATACAATGGAGGGGAATTTAATTTAGATTTTGGCCCTCACACCACTAAAAAAAGTATTTTTAGGACATTGAATAGCAACAAATGTGCTGATAATTAGAGCTTTCATTCTCATGCTCTGACTCGATTGGGATTTTAATCATGTTTGGGCCTAAAACTGGCAGGCTCCGGTCGGCCTTGGATGATAAAAAACAAACTTAGCTGTCGACAGTTTTCATATATTCCTACAAGCAAAAATGACATGCAGCAGAAATGTCACAAATGTCTATCTAAATTGTGAGAGGACCCTTTAAAACTCATAAACATAATCCATGCTCTAATTCAACAATTAAATGACTTTAGTGTTAAATCTTGAACATGGGCAGCACTTTACCAAATTGCCATGGATGTTCTTCCCATGGCTGTTTCATTCACAGGCTGTTGACACCGGACACATTGTGCAGCATACGCCTCACATGTTTAACAGACACCTTTCTGTTTGCATCAATACAGCCGTGTATCCCGGCCATGTAATACCTTGCGCTTCACACTTTAAGTGCGTATCTGCAACCAAAAGCATATTTTTATACTGTGTCTATTTTCTTTGTGCTTGCACGTATAACTGTATTCATTTTTGTTGTGCATACTGTAGCTGGGAGCAAGCTGATACGCCACTAGTGCACAGCAAAACTGTGGCTGAACGCATCCAGTGTAGAAGCTGTCAAAGGTATGAAAGAAAAGTCCATAGTGTGATTACATAAAATGTTGTTTAGATTTCAGAGATGCATATTACATTTGCCCCTAGGAAAAGTCCAATATATCTTTAATCTGATGACGAATCCAATCACCAAAAGGGGGCACTAGTCTTGTATTGTTCGTCATTCATCCTCCATTGGCATGAATGACTTCTGTTCTCTGTTAGTTCAACAATGTGTGAAGATGTGCACAAGCAGCGTGAGTCATGTTCCACTCTTAGAGCTTGTGGCAGCACCCAAAAAAATGGCTTACATCCAAAACCTAACGCTCAAAGGATGGAGGAAACGTGCACCGGCTGTTACCAAACCACTGAAAAATCATACAACAATGCTGTGGCCTCCCAATATCCCCCCCATGCAGAATGTATAATCTCTTATAAGTGGGAAAGTATGTATATATAATGGTGGAGCCGTCTGTTCTAAACTGCCATTTTGCATTGCCTTGTGGTGGTCATAGGACTTATAATTAAAGACAGCCTGCTTCCCTTTCAACTAGGACAGAACACACACAACATGTGGCAGCATGAAATTCACTGTGACACCACTTGTAACTAGTGCCAACAAAGATAAAATGGAGGAAAAAAAAGAGTAAGGGTTGGGCTAAGGGAATAAAATATGATGGAGAGGAAGTGTAAGGAGTGGGAGGAAAGATGAGGAATGATCCCTGATTGTGCTTGTCTTATGAGGGGCATCCATCAGGAGTGACACCGGGACAAATAAAACCCTTTTTTCCCCCATATTCAATTATATAGCGTGCGGCAGGTTTTTACACACAAATGCACACAGGCCCATACATACACGCACAAAACACAAGTGTACATGCACATACCCACACATTCACACAGACACACGCACATGTTCTCACTTCTGATTCACATTCGTGCAGCACATTCCAATCTAATGTGACTTATATTTAGCATCATTCTCACAGAGGATTGTTTAATCTCTACTGAGAAAGATTTATTGCCCAATGGCTGCACTTTTATATGTAATAAAAGCTGACAGTTTCATGAAATAGAATAAGAATCAATGGAGGACTGAGTCGCAGCTACAGCGTGCATGCACAGACTCCCACGTGAATTACAGTTGGACGTAAATTCAGAGACGCAGATTAGAACAGGCTCCAAACTTCAGGGACAGGGGGGGGGGAATTAGATTGTTAGCAGCCTCACCTGTTGGAAGGGAAAACGCGGACATATGAATTCTGCAGGGCTGGCTCGATACGCCTGGGCTCCAAAATGCTGGAGGAAGAGGAGATTAGCAAGTGATTAGAAGAGTATAAACAAGTGATTGAACGATGGAGAGAGAGAGAGAGAGAGAGAGAGAGAGAGAGAGAGAGAGAGAGAGAGAGAGAGAGAGATGGAGAGAGAGATGGAGAGAGAGAGAGAGAGAGAGAGAGAGAGAGAGAGAGAGAGAGAGAGAGAGAGAGAGAGAGGTGGAGAATAAGACAGATAAATAATATGCCCGAGGATGAGAAAGGGGGAATCAATGTTTAGCTAGTTTGAAAGCCAAGAAAGTATCATTGAGGAGTCGGTCTCAGGTATTTCTTTTGCAGATAAACAGTCTCACCAGCTTCATCTTTGCCTTGGCGAACCCACTGAATAAGTAAAGCGAAGAATTCAATGTATTGTCTGTGTGTAATGTTTCAGGAACACAATGGAACTGGAGTAAAAGAATGCAGCAACATTTTCAGAAAAGCAATTTGGACAAATTGCGTTGGAGAGTTTCCATAAAGAAAGGTAACAAAACACTAACATTGCAATATCACAGAAATGCCAATGGTGCTAAAAAAAATAAGTCCTATAAAGGTGTCTTGTCGTGACAGTACGGGGTACTGCTTGAGTTCCTTGCTCTTATTAAAGCGTTCCATTTCTTGTATGGAACCATATTCAAGGGAAAGAAGAATTGTAAAAGGTCATTATATCTTATATTTCCTTACACAAAAATAACTGTATAAATACTTGTTACAGCCCCTATGTGTAGTATTTCAACATTTCTAAGTTGGGGAACTCCATGGCTGTGTCTTTACAAACAAAACCATATGTATAAGTTCAAAGATACTTTAAACACTTCTACAAATAGCAGCTTTAAACATTAACATTACTGTAGAAAGCCTTGCAGAGGCAAAGCAGTACTGTACATACATGTAGCTGGATCTTTAGAGCTCAGTAGCTCTATTAAATGTAACCTGTGTGCCATATCAGGTACTTGAAGAACCATTATAAAACCATGAGGAACCATTACCACTTCTACACATGACATGTCAGTAACATCTGTTTTATATATGTATTACCATAAGCAACAGGTATTAGTCACGTCCATCCTTTTGTATTTAGCATCTCCAGAACTTGGGTAATTTAAAAGATAATAATAATAAATAGAGGCGTGAGTGTCTGGAAACATTATTAACTTCGGAAATAATTCTTAATGCAAAGTTTGCCTTTGTTTTTGCCAAAACAACAGGACATTACGCCGTGTTGAAAACAATTTCAGAAACCTTAAGCACAGCATACAGTGATGAATAGCTTACTGATTTTACAGGCCTGTACTAACACACCATTATAATCAAATAAAAGTGCAAAGTTCAATCATTCTTATTATAAAATAATTATCATTAATCGAGGTTTGTATATTTTGATGGGCTGTAAATTATATCAATCATAAATTCACGTTTCCAGCACAGAGGTGAGCAAATTAGTTAATTAGAGATGCAATTGACAATTGTAGTGAAGAGGTAATTCATCACTAATAATAATAGCGCTTTGTCATTTGCATTTCAGCTGGAGAGTAAAATGTCTTGTGATGCCAGGCACTCACTCACAGCACCATCCTCCATCTTTGAGCATTTGAAAATGTCAGTGTGTGGGCAAGGGGGGTTTGATCCAAAACAGAGTGATGACCGGAGAGTGAGCTCTGAAAGCCAAAAACCTCAACACTTGGCAAGTAATCTTTGAGTCATTAGTGCTGCTCAATTTTGTGAGAATCTTACTTATTGTATCCTTAACTGTTGCACCGGCACTTTGTTTTCTTTGGGGGTCGTAAATATTTCATGTGAAGCTCAGAGAGGTCTCATGTGCCTCCCCGACACTGAAGGGGTTAACACGGGGGCTGGAAAGAGAGAGGCAGAGATGTCCTGATTATGAACAAACACATTGATCGGACCCATAACCAAGTCTGTGTCTCTCGTGCCCACCTCAAAACCAATCTATGGATCTGTCAGGCTTCTTCTGAGCTAACTCTCTTTTCACCCCCCTGAAAACAGTCACAGGAGGGACAACAGTCGAGCATATTTTTTAATGGCTTTTAAGTGCTTTCTTTAAAACACCCGACCTTATTTTGTTGCCTAGTTACAATGTGTTTCAGCCTCTTAATTTAATTATTGCCTCGGCCGAATGAGCTCACATAAGGTCAGATTGACTTGTAGCTACACTGAAGCTAGCACGAGCACACACACGTGCGCATCTCCTGCATGAATGGGTGGAAAATGCAAACACATAAACACACACTCAAAAGCAAACATGTGGAACAATGTGATGAAGAAGTAGCACTGATGTAATTCATTGCCTTTCTGTCTCTTCATACAGTTATCTGTTTGGCTCCCACGCTGATATCAATGCTCACACGAATTTATGCGCACACACACAGACTTGAAGAAGGAAAAGGCCACCTGCCAGAGGATGACAACAGACCTGTGTAGCCTAGCAACAGCTCATAGAGAGGCTTATTATCTGGAAGAAGAGGGAAGAATGCAAGAGGGAAAACTTTGGCCTATGTCTCTGCCACTCATATACTTACACAAGCTGAAGGGCGCGCAGGCTCAAATGTGCAATCCTCGTTCCCACCGAAACCCCCCCCCCCGCCTCCTCTCAGATCTCTCCAAACGCGCCGTGTTTTTTTGACAATCCCACATTTGCAACAGACCATCTATCAGGCTGCTAAACCGAACAATTTGGCCACTCGCTTCTTTTTCTCCGTCTGCCCAGAGTGGAACATTTTTAATTGTCAATTTGTTGTTTTCTTTTTTTGTTTGGATGCTGTGGCACCAAACTGCTAGCCTAGGTATGCCAACTCCCTGACACAATAAAAGGAGATTCACTTAATTGCTCTCTCTTAGAGGCAGTATCTAATATCCTGGATTTGATTACTGAGACAGGAGAGGTTTAAATCAATGATAAACAACGATTAGGGTGGCTGAGTGAAAGGCTGGGACAATAAAACACTCAGAATTCAGAAGGTGGGCATATGTATGACCTTGGTTCTACCTGAGAGGCCTTGGTGTTTTTAAAGAGAAGCCCAGATAGTTACGATCACTTATTCACAGCACACTCTCATCCATTCTCCTATGCTTGATAAAAAGCTCTTGAGCTTCTCCTTATCTGATTTTTTTTCGCCACTAACCTTTCTCTCTTTCCTGTAAAACTTTAATAGCAGAATATTTAGGTTATGGTCAGCACGAGAACAAGAACAGGCAAGTGTATGTGAACCACAGCTCTGTGTGTGTGTGTGTGTGTGTGTGTGTGTGTGTGTGTGTGTGTGTGTGTGTGTGTGTGTGTGTGTGTGTGTGTGTGTGTGTGTGAAACAGAGAAATAAAGGCATGGGATAAGATTTTAAAATGTGTCATTGACTGAAATGTTTCTCATAACCTTTTTTCACACTCTCTATAAACATTTACTTGCATCTCTGCATCAGCTGTTTTGCTGCCAAAAATAAAACTTTTATAATGTCTCTCTCCATCACCATCACACCATTTTACAAACTCTCTCTGTCTCCCCTCTCTTTCTCTCTCTTACCCAGGCTTACCTCGTTGCATCTCATTTCTCAGTTGACACCAGAGACCCCCATATTGCCACTTCCACCCAGGGGGAATGCGCGTTGCAGCTTCAGTAATTATCCTGCTGGATTGGAAGTGCTGAGGCCAAAGGGGCAAACCTCAGAGTGCAGTAAGCCTTGCTGTCACTGTCACCACCGCACATGGTAAAAGAAAATGCAACCCAAATTTAAATAGGTCATAGATGGAAAGGGCAGAGCGAGAAGAGATTGAGAAAGAGGATAATATGGAGGCGTATAAATATATATTCTGCTTTCACAGAGGGAAGAAAATATTCTGCTTACCTGACACTGCAAACTCCCCACTGAATCAACACAAAACCCTAATAACGGCAGGGGAGTGCATGGAAAGACCACTCTTTTTATCCTTTCATAATGCGGTTGTTCGAGTGGGGGGATTACTTTGCAAAAAATAAACCCTGAGTGGTAAACTTTCAAAAGCTCTCTCTAATAAACATGTTTACTGTGTGTTCACAGATGTAATGTTGGGAAGCCAGAACCACAACAGAGTGGGGGTGTTTCAAAGTACTCCACGTCCTCTTCTAAACTGTCAATGAAAACTTTGTAGTAAGATAGTCCTTTTAAAGAATAGTTACTGGTAAATGCTAATTCACTTTCTTATCTAGAGCCAGCACACAGTTAGCTTAGCTTAGCTTAGCGTAAAGAATGGAAACAGATTGAGACAGCTAGCCCCATGCTCTGTTCGAATGTGGAAAAATCCCACCACATGCATCTCTGAAGCTCAATCATTACCACGTCATATTGTGTTTGTTTAATCAATACAAAAACTTTGTTTAATAAAGCCAGGTTAGCTGTTTCTAGTCGATATGCTAAGCTAACAACCTAGCTAGCTCTCACTACACTACATAGAGCTTAGTGGTGGTAATATTCTCATCTAACTATCGGCGAGGAAACAAATAAAAGTGTGTCTTCTAATTATTCCTTAGTGTTTGGCATTTCAACATGTGTTCAAATTATATAGAGATTAATGAAATCCATTTCTACATGAGTTGGGCTACAAACAGGTGGAGGACCAGAGGAATCAAAATACCAGTTGTGATTTTGAAAATAAGAAGAACATCAGCAGATTGACAGGTACCTCTATGATGGTCAAGTGGCAGTTGCTCAGTACTATACTTCACTATACCCATTGTATGTCTTCCAGCAACAAGTTGGATAAACCTTTTGATGTGTTAGGGTTTCCGTTGTTGAGTGACGCAACTGCATGACCTTTATTGCAATGGCCTACATTATCACAGATGACATGTTTACACATAGCTGCTAAAAAGTTAAACAGGCTGTTTTAATAAACAGCATTTTAGAATGTTTTTCTACCATCAGAAATTAAACAAAAATGACAGGCACAGAAAGCGAAGAGTAAGTCACAGAGCAGAGACGGTACCTTCCAGCATCAAGATAAATGGCATGTGGAAATGTCACATACTACCTAATGTCATACATACTCACTTAAATCAATACAAACCGCATGCCAATCCAACAAGTACCTTTTGACATGTATTGATCACATATGTGCACAGCAGTCCTACCTCCATGGAAGAAATGAAGACGTGGAAAAGGCTAGAAATGTACTTGGTGAATATAATGTTTGTGCTCGCTACAGCAACAACACTTTTTATTATTTTTAAATATACTTTAACTCTACAAAAGCATGATACGTTTTTGTCTGTGGTGTTTCCTTGGTTTAGTTACAGTATAAATGGAAAGAGAGAGCTGTGTAGCAACAATAGCTTTGTTGGACTGAGAGCTGGATTTAAAAGATCTTCGAGTGAGCCTCTGATCAGCTGTGAATGGAGTGTGCAACACAGCAATAATACAGGATACAATAGAGCTGGGATGATGGGGGAGTTATATCCACTTTAAAGCAAATCTCCTCCCTTGATTCCTATTTTAACATTTGAACTCTGAGTACTGTTAAACATGCATATAATCAGTAAGTTATTGAAATCATTATAAATACTCATCTGCAGGCTTTATCAAAGGAAATACATGTATAGAGTACAAGAGGTAAATATGCAATGCGACAAAAATCATGGAGGGTAGCAATGTGATGCTGCACACATCGGCAAACAGATTAAATTGTGTGTTTGTTAATCAGTTTAAATCTCAATTCTATATTTACCTGACGGATGGAATTGCAACCAGGTCCAGCAAAACGAGTTGGGTTGTGAGGTCGAGTGGCTGCACGATGGGAAGGAGTAACTCTGTTGGGGAAGTTCTGAACGGCTGTGAAAGCACAAAAGAAGCAAAGGATTGTTAAACAATGTTACAAACTTGTTTGTATTTTTATTACAGTCCTTTACAGTAGTTACTACTTACTAATGAACTAACTAACTACTTAAGCTATTGAGGTTCAGTAGCTCCTATTTTCACTCCCACACTCAAAGGGATTTAAACATTTTTTTAAATTTAATATGTTGAATATGCTAATTAGAGTACTAAATGCACTAACTTGCACAGTTTCCACAGTGGTTGCATCACTGAAACTTCAAAATACCTTGTTAACTTGTCCTCGAAGGCAACATATTCAAATGTGCATGCCACGAATCAGAATTCACAGAGAAAACGTCCATGCGTGCTGCATTGCATAGTCCCCTCCCAATTTAGACTATTACTGTAAACGTACAGTATCGGAGAAGCAACTTCTCCAGAGAGGGATCTGACTGGATCCTTAAATATAAATGATGTTATACTCAGATTTTTTCATTTGAAAACATAGTTTGACTGGCAGACTGTACACATACATGTCACGTAAAAACTCATTTACAATCTCTGTGCTGTTAAGCCAAATTTGATGAGTGACAAGTTTCACATTTTCCCGTCACGAATAAGAACTGCTCAGTGAAGCCATGTTTGACTTGCAACATCTGATAGAAAACGGGAGGATTTATGGAAAATACAATGTGATAATATACAGTTTAACCTCTTCTATACATTGTTGTTGGATCTTTACTTTACAACTGACTAGATCACTTGTCCGTGTTATTAAAATGCTACTTTATTATTCATGTCAATATCAGACCAAACTGTGCCAGAGATCTGTCAGTGTTCGGCGTTGAGTTTGATAAAAGGCACAGATTAATTGATGTCACAAACAGTAACAATACCACCGGTGTGAGGTGGACACCACCAATCATTCAGCCTCATTTGCATGTGGTAAATACACCAAAATTAAATATCATAATTAATTTGACAAAGATATATTGATGTTTCAAAAATGCTACACACCGACCGTTTGAAGCGCAGCGTGCGTAAAGGGCAAAAGGACGCGCTGAAGCCATCAGTTTAGTTGGTGTTGCAAAATAAATGCGCTCAGCCAGTGATGATCATGATAAATTCTTCATGTGGCCCACCATGAAATATAATACCTACTCCCCCCTGCACACACAACTCCCAACACACACACACATTGGCTAAAGATGCCAGGGTATAAGCTTACCTTTGGCTCTGTTAATGGTAACTATCTGCTGAAAGGTACAAGGTCTGGCTTTCTCCTCAGGGGCAGCTGCTTGCTTCATGCCCGCCTTGGCAGCACTAGCCCAGGACCTGGCATTAACACACACGCCATCTGTACCTGCGACTGCAATATGCACAGCAAGGGGGCAAGGATTAGCACTATACCCATTTTACATGCACATCGTCTTTGTCTGGCCTGTGTCATGTTAAGTGTGATGCAGATGGTAAGCTTAATAGAACTGTGTTAATTTACGCTGCAAAGGAATTTTCTGCGTCACCCCCCTCCCCCCCGGCCCCTCGGGGGATCAACAAAGTGCTATTGAATCAACAGGACTGTGCTATCAGAGAGCAAATTCTATCAAATCAGCACCGACTGCTGGAGGAGTGCCAGCAGCATGTATCAAATATGCACATTTATTGAGCAGAGCAGAGCTGACTTCAGGTGCAGTCGAGCACCTGCTAGGAACCAGCGGGGAATTCAAACAGCGCTATAACAAATATCACTGAATTATATCATTTTACGTGTATTCTATTATTCTAGCATGAAAATAAGCCCAAATTACGTACATAACGTGGTTGGAATAGCAAAGGTGTGAGCCCATTGCAAAGTGTTGCAGAGATACTGTATGTACTGTACAAGTCATGCTCCGAACTAAAATTAACACGGTGTACTTGAGTTGCTGTTGACTTAATTCATATCTGTGTCCACTGTTCTGTTCTGCACCAACAGCCAGAAAAGAAGGCTCACCGTGTAATTCACTTTGCCACTGCACAATAATCCTCTTAATTATGAAAACATTTTCCCACTGAGTCATCCGACTGAGGAAGTACTTCTCTGCAACGCCTACACAGAGACGCAATGTTTGCATGTGTGTGTGTGTGTGTGTGTGTGTGTGTGTGTGTGTGTGTGTGTGTGTGTGTGTGTTTGTGTGTGGGCGGTTGGGGATTATAAGTGGCACAGAGCGCTGCCCCCTGATTGATAAAGTGGTTCTGATTTGGCTTCGATTCCAAGTCTCAAGTTCAGAAAAGTAAACAAACAAGTGAAGTTACGCTGCCTGCTATGTAGCAAAACCAAAAGAGGTTTATTAAATGCGTTGTTTTTTTTAAATGGCTGAGAGAAAAGGGTAAAACTTTGTGAGCTGGACTTTTGCTAAATTTGCACTCAGCAACTTCTGAGAGCAAGCGCTTCTGCCTGGAACAGGTGCTGCTGCCTCTCTCCTGCCTTTAATTAGCAGAGTATGGCAGTGTCATTAATATCAATAATAGATCCTCAGACAGGGATGTTTGTGTGAGCTTGTGCATTTGTAGCTCCAGAGGGTGTTAAGAATGGCATAAAACTATATTAATGATAACCAGATTATTTAAACGAAGCGATAGAAGGAGAGGCATATGAAGAGCATGGCTAGGCACAGACACATGGCAGATTTATTACCTCGAGGAGGAGGCCGGTTGTTGGCCTTTACTTCATCACAGCTGATGGCAGGAGAGATGCGTTGGCCGGTGGAGCCAAATGTTTGAATCTCCAGCACAGATTTCTGATCTCCTGCACAGATGGAAGAGACCTCATGGGGCACATGTTCCTTCCTCCTCTGATGGGAAGCCCCACTCTCTTGGCATTGGTTTTGTAAGTGAGTAAGCCCTCTTTTCCCCTCTACACCTTTGGTCTTGGAATTCCCATCACGCAGAGCCGGGAAGTCAGCCTGTAGGTCATAAGCCTCCTGCTGCGTCAGGGCTTCTGCGGTCTTTTTCGAGTTTGCCTGAGGTGCTTCTGCTTTGCCTTGGACAGGAGCCTGAGCATGGGCGGTCACGTTGCTTGCCAAAGTGGCAGTAGGGATGTCATGTGGGTGGAATGAAAGGGGAATCTCCCACTGGCTATGCATCTTCCCCAAGGCCGGGGGCACTGTGGGACATAGTGAAATGCCAGCCAGGATAGTAGATAGTGGAGGAAAGTCCTTCTCTGTGCTAGAAGATAGGGAATCCTGCTCGCTGTCGGATATTAATTCATCAGATGAGTGTAGGATTTCATTTTCCTCTTCCTCGCAGTCATTGTTTACGCTCTCTGAGTCACCATCACTGCTATCAGTGCCACAACTTCGCACCCCAGGTAGAGCTTCGGAATTGTCATCATCGCTCGAACTGCTGTCAGAACTGCTACTTATATTCTTCTCATCCTCTCTTTCACATGTATCCCCAGGTAGCTTTGAAGGAAGTGCAGGATCTTCCTCATCCTGTGAGGTGTGGTCTTCAGTGGCAGAGCAGACGGGATTTGTCGCCAGAGGTTCAGGTTGAGGTGCAGAGCTCTGTGTGTGTCTTCTTTCGCTGGATTCGGGGACCCAAATCTTCATCAGGGAATTATCCTCCCTCCATTGTTTATCTCTTGTGTCTTCCTTCTGACATGATGGTGAATTTTTAACAACAAATTATCAGATTTTTTTTTATGGAATACAGTTAATAATGCTGTTATTAAAAGTTCAAAAGTAGAAGCTAACTAAGCTAGAATCATCCGACACAGAAAACTACTTTAGCCTCCAAAGTCATCATGCTCACCAAATTTCTTTTCCCCTTTGCCTCCTCCTCATTTCGTTTCATCTCTTCTTCCATCACAGGGTTCAGCACCCGCGCAGGCTTGACAACATGGGGATGACTGCGGCCCGAGAGATAAGGGCAAGGAAGGGTGAAGGCAGTGCGGGTTTTCTGCTTGTCTTCCACATATCGTGTGCTCGGATCCAAATCATCTGCCTCTTTCTGCTGCTCCTCAGCCCTAGACCTGGAGAGAGCGTGGCGGGGTTAATGCATCTTTAATACGTAACAAAGCATTGCACCAAAATCGGTACCACCACAAGGTTAACTCGCTCAAGGCTGTCTTTTCATAAAGAAAAGTGAAATATCAGATAGCGGCGTCAGATCAGTTCACGTCTTCAATATCATTTTTTAGGAGTTTTAAACACGGGTGACATTTAATTTAGAATCAGATCACTGTAGTGTAAAGAAAAAGACACCAACATCGTAAACATGCTCAAAACCAAGATCATTTTCTGGCAGTGCATAATATTCTATCCTAACTGGTTGACCTATAGGTTAACCAGGTGATGCTGCATGAGTCACCATCATTTCATTGCCACATTTGACTGGACGTTTAGTTGAACCCAATGTTTTGCCTCAAAGAGGAAGCAGGCATCATCGGGTCTGTGGCTCCGTCCTGTATGTGTGGTGTGTCACCCGCTTCAAACACATAACTTTTTAATGATGCTACTCTTTAGTCACCATCCTGTCGAATGTTGAGCCACGATGCGGAACAGACGGTCCGTTGGGACACAGGACGCTTATGATAACGGAGACGTCATGGAAGCTCGTGGGAGCAGATGGTGTACATCAACATTATACATGTGGGTCTGTGACCGCACAGCAGCCCGACACTACAATGGTGACATCAGGGTTGGAAATAGGCCTCAACTTCTCATGCATACTTCCATCAGTTCATTCAACCAGTTTCTATTGGCCTATTCACTTAAGGTAACACATTGTAACACATTTTTAAATGACATCGTAGGCATGGCATATAACAAAACATCTTGTTGAGAAGCTACAGTAGACTATAAGTCATTTGTTGCAAAAGGAAATGTAATTTGTTACATTTACAGTATAGTTACAGCGGGAAACTCATATTCATTTAGTAATGACTTCCTAGGAATACAGTGAAGAAATGGGATAATTTTATCCTAAAGTCACTATAATCTTCTTCCATTTTTTATGTTTTTACAAAGAAAACTGTAAAACAGCATATTTTTTCTTTTGAGAATGTCACAGTTTGTAATATTGCAAATATAAGCTATAAATATTGCAATACTTTAATCAGTGGACCATAGGATCAGCCACCATTGTGTTACATTCAATTATGTAACTGATGCAGCTTGATGAGCATCATGTAACGTTATACACTGTGCACGCCTGCAAATGTATAGAAGCATTAGTAACATTCTGTATTGTAAAGAAAAACAACAACAAACACACTACAATCCAATTTGGATACCCAGCGTTTTGTGTGAGTGGTTATATAATGCGCGTGCCAGCGGTTCCCAGGCTTTGTGTGTTAACAGCTCAGTCTTACCGGTGACTTAGTTTGTTGTCTGGAGCCGTGCAGTCCTTATTCGGCTGCCTCTCGGGCGAACTTTGACCTCCATCAAGCTCTTCCTCGGCCTCCTTTGCTCTTCTCCAGATGTGTTTGCAGACACAATCATAGCTGTCATGCGGCACGTGTGGATGCATCCAGGTGGAGCGCGGAAAAGGTCCGGATGCACTCGGGAACTGTTTTAGAGTCAGTGACATGCGAGGATCTTGGCGTAGCATCATTTTCTCTCTGTTGTTCACACGCAGGGGTTTGTCCATGAGCTTGTCAGTCTTGTTGCAGAGTCCACTTGTTTATTTTGAAGCAGCGTTTTTGAAAGGAAACATCATCTGATGCGATCTTCGCAGGCTGTCATAGCAACGGCTTAGAAACCGAGAATGATATTTCTCATTAGTCCAGTCCGTATGATCTCTAATAATTATTCTAGTGATTTAATTAATATTTATTACTTTGGAACATGCTGGACTCCATATATATGCACACTCTCAAAGTTATTGGCATCGTAAATCGTTCAGTAACACACATGAATCTACCAAGAATTTGAATCTATGTCCCGGATCAACCTGATCAGGAGGAACAGGAGCAGTCCAGTGTTAACACAGTTTAATTTGATGTTGTCAGAGGACTATTTATGATCTCCATCTTATATGTAGGGTTGAAGGCCAACGCGTATTTCATTATCCCGACTGTTTCCACGCACGGCGCATTGCGGAAAACTAATTATACCGGTCATATGCAAAAGTGGAAATGACATTCAAATTTACTGTCGAGGGTTCCAGCCTGTTAAGCATCAATTTCACGTTTAGTGAGCAGGAAGTGGACATCTATGTTAAACTGCCGGGCAAGCCCATGATTACTCTTAATGGATGGAGACAATGGCCTCGTGTTGGACTCCTAAATCTTACCAAAACAAATTTGAACAAGGAGGATGTAATGTGTCATATGTTGTTATTATTATTATTATTATTATTATTATTATTATTATTATTATTATTATTATTATTATTATTATTATTATCAGTATTAGTATTGTTATTGTTATTGTTATTATTGTTGTTGATTTATTATTTATTTTATTTGTTTATCACAGAGGGATGTTTTATCTAATGGAATATGAACGATATATAGCTTAAAATGTCGGCTATTGACCATTTAACTCGCCTACTGAGTTTGTCTTATAATCACTGTTGAATGGAGTAAGATCTTAAAATGCATTTGAATTGTGGGCATATATGACTGGAGAGGGTACTGAGAGTGAGAGAGAGGGGGGGGGTGGTGAGAGATGGAGAGGGAGGGGGAGAGAGAGCGAGGGGGAGATGGAGAGCGAGGGGAGAGAGAGAGAGAGAGAGAGAGAGAGAGAGAGAGAGAGAGAGAGAGAGAGAGAGAGAGAGAGAGAGAGACGCGCAGAGAAGGAGCAGGTCTGCAGTCTGATTCTTGGCGTCGCACAGACCCGAGACGACGCTGTGGCCAAGCGCTGCGATACTGGGATTACATACATACTGCATACTATTTATCTCTATACAGTCAGATCACTGACTACACTCCACCGTTGGTCGAGAACTTCTAAAACGAGGCGATTTTTCTTTGATCCGGATACCCTCTGTGGCTCTCCATCGTACGTCGTTCATTCATTTGAATCTCGGTCTAATGACTAGTTTAAACGTGGATTATCGGCACCGCAAATGTTGTTAAATGGAGATAAAATAAAGAGAAGGACAAATAAGTGCTGCGGGGCAACCTGAAGGAGGGATCTCCTGTTTGTTTTTACCTGTGCCTGGTAATATGTTACATATGTGGAGCGGACGAGGGATTTTGGTGTTTTTTTACGCGTGCGGGGTAGATCAGTGACCACTTGAATCACGTCTCCCTTTGGTTTGCCTTCCCTCCTTTTCTCTCCCTTTAGGTGTGAAATCTATCTTCTCAGACAGAGACTCTGAACCCCTCGGTCCCCGCATGACATGGTTCAGTCCAGCTGCGAGATCCGAGCCTCCTCCATGCATTGGGATTTTTCTCAGCACCGACACCGAGTGAATCTCCTCTTTTTGACCATCTGAGAACTATCGTGCCTGCCAGACCAGAGAAAAAGCCCTGCCATGACTGCCGCTTCAAACCGGGACGGAGCACCGGGACTTGTGATGAGCCAGGAATGCGCATGCAGGAAAGGGGACGGAATACGGATTTTCGCTCTAATGAAGGCGGGAGTGCAGGCGCACCATTGGAGCCGGGTGCTGTTCTTATATATGGGGCTACTGGCCGCCTCTGTAAAGGGTAAGTCCTCATCTGTACCGCTGAAGACATGCAAAATGCAGCAGGCTTACCCCACTCCTCCACCCACCCTCCACGATCCCCAACTGAATGCAAATCAGCAACACACACACGCACTCATCCTAAAGGCGCATTTAGGATCACTCTTGCTGTGATGTCGCTGTTCTAGCGCCCAAAGTTATTAATAGAGGAGAGGTGGATGGCTGGGAGACTATTTTGGTGACAGTGGATCCTCTTGAATTGTAACTGAGCCTCTGACTCTGTTGATGCGTTTCATTACAGGACTGTGTTAGGTGTTTTCTGAGGAAATGAGGAGGATTAAATACACATCGTGTGTGACTGCTGCTTGCTACACAGGAGGTGGTATACAGGGACAGAGTGGGCAGCAGCTGGCATGAGGAAATCAGTTGAGGTGGTCAAGCAGGCGGCTGATATTATTATGCTGTTCAGAGTCCTCAAGTGTGTGTGTGTGTGTGTGTGTGGGGGGGGGGGGGGGAGAGAGAGAGAGAGAGAGAGAGAGAGAGAGAGTGAAGGGAGATGCTCTTATTTCGGACTGTTCCTTCTCAGTTTCCTCAGACCCCATACAATGTCCCACTTTCCCAAGTAACATCAGTGAAAACCATTTTGTGTGTAGTTCTCTCCCTATCTGTTTTTCTGTCTCTGTGTGTAGGCTACATATTGTGCGTGCGCGTGCGTGTGTGTGTGGCGTGTGTGTGTGTGTGTGTGTGTGTGGGGGGGGGGGGGGGGGGTAATTAACTGACTCTGGGTTTTCTGTCCTTGATTAATTGCAAATGGAAATCTTGCAACCAGACCTGGACATTCAACAGATTCTCATTACTATTCATTTACTTTCACGTGTTCGAAACATAATGTGTTTCAGGGAGGAGAGACTCAGTTACTGATCCGTGATTTCTTTCTTTCTTTCCATGGACATTTATAACCAAAAAGCCCTGTGGTGTTATTTAGAGCCCAGGCATTTCGGGGGAAGAGCCGCAATGATTTTTGCCATCCCAGAGCAGGTCCTTTGGCAAAGAAAGCCAGCCGTTTTATCACTGTCTTGGCTCCGCACCACAGAATTGGCACTATTTTTAGCAAAAGCCAAGAATACTGCCACGGCCACAATATGAATTTGACAGTGAGTCATGGCTCTGTGTTCGCCCACTCATACCTTTTGGTTGGACAGCACATAATCCACGAGTGAGTGGGAACTGGGCGCATTTTCAGCATAAGCAAAGCACAATGGGCCGCGTGGTCTCATGCTGCAAAAGTGTGTTTTGAGCTGGATCATTACTATTTTACAGAAACGTCATGCCTCATGTCTCCCACTAGTATCTCCCCCTTGTCACCCACTTTTGATCAAACTGCTGTTATCAACCACCCAGATGGTTTTTGGCGTAGGTTTATCACACATACAGCTCAGTGGCCAATGATACTGACAAATCTCTCTCGACTTTCATGTGGAATAAATCTCGTTGCGGGTATATTCGTAGGAGGCTTCTTGTTTTATTTGCGTCCGGGGAGCTTTTTATTGCCCACTCGCTTGCCGTTTGAGTCTACTCCTAGGGCCAGTAAAGCGACACTAACTTATTGCACATATTTACAAAGAACAGGAAAGGCCAGACTATCTATCTTATTCTCTGTAACAACGTCTACTTTAAACGGCGTCAATAAATATGCTTGAATACCACGCGGCGGCGATGAGGTGGTCTGGCGCGTCCCTCGGTGCAGCTGCAGCCACCAGCAATTGCCCCATCCTCCCATTGAGCGGCACCAGAGCCTCACGCTATGCTGAGAGGAGGAGTGCAGAGGGAAGAGGAGACCCGGGGATCGTGGCATTTCTCTCCCCACATACTTTATCAAACCAAAGCAAGCCTTACCAATTAATGACCAACAGTGGCCAACAGATACATGTGTCATGCTGCGCGTTGGCCAAATGATAAGGTTGTTCATTTCCAGGCTTTGTTTTATAATCACCACGTCTCAGATGTATAATAGTGCTTTAATGCTGTCTTCATTTGTCAACCAGTCTCACTTTAAACACGTTTCAGCCTAGCCTGTAACCTAAGTATCATTCCCTAGGGCCCCACAGACAAAGACAGAGAAATGTGAACGTTTTTTTTAACTGAGATATTGAACAGAGCAGCGCGCTGTCTCCATGGGATCCAAACCAACTGTCCCAGTGGACTTGTCGCTCAATAAACGGTAATCAACCTCTCTTCATTTAATCGTACAGAGGAGAGAATGTGAAGGCCGGGGGAGAGCAGAGGATGTAGGAGGCAGATTGAGGATGACGTGTCTTGCCTATCTGGTGCGTTATTCGGCTCTCTACGACAGCTCGACCGGTATTAGATCATCCCTCAGCGGTGCATGAGACAGTCGCTCAGCATGTCAATTTACACGCAAGATCACTCTTCGTTGTCCTCTCCTCTCAGCCACGCGCTCTCCTTTATACGAATGCACGGCGTTATGCTCATGATGCAACTTGCAGTAATGTTATGAGGACTGGAGGCCTCGATGCCCCTTTTCTTTTTATCTTTTTTTTACTTCATGACATTTGCTGGTATTCGCACAGTCATGAGGCTCCTCCTGAAGAAAGAGGGGGCGAAAGCGCGCGGGTGTTGGGGCGTGCATGCTCTTGTAGGCAATAACGCAGTGAGAAAAAGTAGTTCAAAAAATGTAAAACTCAAACTTGACTTTTTTTCATTTTAAAGACCTTCAGGCCCTTAAAAAAAGGCCAAAGACCTTTAACTAATATCATTTTAATTTACTTCCGAATAGAATGAGAGATGAGCGTAGCATAAGTTTCAATAGGCTTTCTCTTACACTTCCAGTAGCCTACAGGGATGGTCGTTGTGATATCGAAATATAATTATAAATCACTTAGTTGAGGGCTTTCAGTAACTATCGGAGATCACCACAAACTCACCACAGAGGGACAGGCAACAGCCTCAGCAGCAGCTGCTCCTTAGTGGAGGGTTAGCTGGCTCTATAAATTAGGATTTCTCTAATGTTTTCATGGCTTTGATCCCTCAATTAGACACAGACTTCAGACCCCTATTTGACAAATCATATCACAAGGTTTCTACTGTTGAGTTTGCACTGAATTTAGTAAGTGTTTTACATTTTAGTCATCGGGAGGGTGAAGTCCAGACAAAGAACAGTCACATTCATGCATTATCTCATTGACATAGAATTTAGAGCTAAAATATGAAGTCGACTGATAGAATTAATCCGTAACTATTTGGAAGAAGTCATTTTTAAAGCAAAAATGCAGAACACGACCTAGTTCACGCTTCTCAGATGTGAGATATTAGATATTAGATTAAATATCTTTGGACCGCTGGTTGGACTAAACAAGCAATGTGAAAATATCAACTAGTGCTTTAGGATATTTATTTATTTACAATCCTCATTTTTACTTGGGAACTGCTCAGGATCCTCACACATGTAGATCCCAAACCCCACATTGTATCAGGTTTTGGCATGGAGCCATACATTGTGTTGCATATTTGATAAATGCTGGCGAAGATATGTGGAAACTACATTTGGTACCAACCAATTCATTGGTTCAGTGGTCTTGTGAACACACTTCACAATCACAAGGATGAAAATGTTGTATTGACTCACTGTAAGTCAGCAAACACAGAGTCCTCACATATATTTGTGCACCTCACTTCCCTTTTGTTTCTCACATCTCTCCTACCTGTCTGCCTACTACTCTCAATCTCAAATCCTCCACTAGCTGCACGCTCTGCTGCGTCCCATCTCCCATCTGCTCTCCACATCTACCGTTGAGCAATAAAGGATGGAATGGGAGCTGAAAACCAGGCAACATTATATATTTACTCAAAACAGAGAAATGTCTGCAATGCAAATTCGATGCATTCAACTTGAGCATAGGAGAAAGAGTGTTGGAGTGTGAGGTGTCGAGAGTGTTGGTCAAGATAAAGATGGAAATCATAAAGAGGTGGCACAGGGAGGGATAAACAGCAAAACAGCAGAACCAAATCCACCGTGAGGGGAAATGAGAGGCAGAGAGGGGAGACGAGTGTTGGAGTCGAGGGGTGATAAACCTACACCAGCTGAGCGATAATCCGGGCCTTCTGTTTCTGTTCCTTTCGAGTGCTGGGTTTTCCTCTCTTTAGTAAATGATCTATTTGGAAGCCTCATTTTCTTATCAGGCATCAAGCAGACTCCTATTTCAACAACTAACAGCGTGTAAGTAAGCTTGTGGGCACGTGTGTGTGTGTGTGTGTGTGTGTGTGTGTTTGTGTGTGTGTGTGTGTGTGTGTGTGTGTGTGTGTGTGTGTGTGTGTGTGTGTGTGTGAGCTGCCACCCCCATTCACTTTAGGATGATTAGACTAAAGTGTTGACAAGCAGGTCATTAGCTCAAAAAGGGCCACTGAGAGGCGGGATGTGTGTGTGTGTGTGTGTGTGTGTGTGTGTGTGTGTGTGTGTGTGTGTGTGTGTGTGTGTGTGTGTGTGTGTCAATGCGTGCACATGAGCACGTACGCAGCCTTCATATGATGAAAATGATCAGTCCTCGTGAACACCCTTATTTCACCTACCTGCTGATGTGTCATCCTTCTCCTCTCTCTGTCTACCACTCGCTTCTTCTCCTTCTATCCTGTCCCCTTTCTTCCTCCATCCTCATCTCTGGTGATTCACACTGTCATCTGTCTCCAGATGGCCAGAGCTCTGTCACTGTGCTTTGTCACACTGATCACACAGTGACTCACACACACTCAGTCACAAATTCATGCAGACTTGCAGACTCCCACAAAAAAAAAAAAGGAATCCTAAATGCATTCATGAAGCCACACACACGCACACACACAAACTCACAACACAAACCGGACCATTACACCTCATGAATTCATATGCAGATGGGCATTTGCCGAATTTCTTGATTAAAGTGCCACTTAATGAGATGATGAGGATCATCCAATTCATTTTCAATACAATTCAATTGCTTCCTCTGCTATCTCATCTATTAAACTATCAAGTTTGATTGTATTGCCATTGTGAAATAGTTTCATTAAATATTTAAATATGACACATATGCATTCAAACTGAGACATTTATATATCTGGGGGCTCTGGTTGCAAAGTCAATAGTTTGAATTTGACACAAGCAAAGAAAACCCTGTTATAATATTTGTTTTGTTTAAATGTAACTTTCAGCTTGTCCTTGAGTAAATTGTAAATTGATAAATGTACATTTTGGCTGCTTTATTTATCCAGGGAATATAAAGCTATATAAATGTATCTCTATTCCTGCAGCGTAACATACTCCTGTTTCCTTTCTTGTTTGTAATATTAGCAGCTCAGCTCCATTAAAGACACTGGATGGTTGATGGAGGAGTTACGGCAAAGTGCCTTGCTGAAGGACATGTCGGTAATGACTCCTGCCCACAACTCCCAGTAGAAGACAGTAGAACAGCTTGGTTGTACCAGGCAGCTCCCAAATGTGTATATGTACCGTAACCACTGTGCTACAAGCCGAGACATGTCAGGAAGAGAACATACATGAAAAAAAATCAAATAAATAAATTTGATGAAAAAAAAATCCAGGGCTCATATTTCCCTGAGATATGTGTGGGAGAAAAGCTTTAGCAGAGAAGTCTCAATCTTGATTCAGATTCTCCTCTTCCCGGTATTATCAGACATAAGAATTTGCTCCGGCGACTTTAAATCCCCACGAAGTGAGAGACAGATGTGGATGCCATGTCTGTCTTGTATAGACACAAAGCTCAGACAGGGGTTTCTCTAGCCTCCTGATTTACACTGTTCTTATCAGATATCAGTGATCCCACAGATTGAAGATTAGATCCTGGGCGGCAGGTATCTTGTCTTTGTCCTTGTCTTTTTTCCTTGCCTGTACAGCTCCTCTCCCTCCTGAATGTATAGGAAATCTGTCAGTGATCTTTTTCTGGGAAAGAGGCAGTGTCATCATGTGGAGAGACGTAGTGATTGTGTGTGTTTGTCTTGTGTTTCTTTACTTGTAAGGGTCTATTTGGAGAATCTAAAGCAGATTTACTTGTACTTTAATTACGAGATTAACAACAGAGTTTTACAAAAATACAATAAATTCAAAAGTTGTGATCCAGATGTTAACATATTCACAAAAGCTGATGTTCTCTTTTATTAGAGTGAGTAGTGGCTATTGTGTCGTTGTTTCTTTAAAGGTTCTTAATATGGATTGCCACCACACAGCTTTCAATATGGCAACGTGCCGGCGGCTAGCAGCTAACGGCGCTAACAGCACCAGTGCTGACAGAGCCAACAGTGTTAACCTGAGGCGGGTTCGGAGGGTGGGCTGAATTATCAGCAGTAACCGCTATATGAGCACGGCACAGAGCAGCGGCCATTAGCTAGCCAGTGTGGCACACACACACACACACACACACACACACACACACACACACACACACACACACACACACACACACACACAGAGAGAGAGAGGGAGTGTAAATTCATTCTCTGCTCAGGTAGACATTACATCACTATATTTTAACATAGCAAATAGACCTAGACCTATATTAATGCTCTGAAAAAGAAAAAGAAAAAAAAATATATATATATACAACCTTTAAAATATTTGTTTGACATTTTGTGAAATATACTCATTTGCCTTTTTGCTAAGCGTTGTCTGTTGTGATCTACTATTAATGATATTCAGGAACAAAGAGACAAATATATATTGAACATTTTAGTCTGAATGTTTGTGCAAATTAGATGCCACCTTGTGCCTTAAATATATTATGAAAAAGGATTTTATGTTAAAGTGCTAGACGTGGTTGCCAATCTGACACTCTGCCAAACAAGTTTTTATCTTGACAAAAACAACAACATTGGCTTTAATTTTACACATTGACTGCCAATGCACCCAATCTACTGCTGTCAGCAGGGTGGAAATGCAATATGCAGAGATGTATTTCCCTTAAAATAAATTCTCATCCATTTGAGAGTGATGCATGCAGCCCATTAATTATGATTGTGGTCTACAGTTGACACTTTAGCCTTCCTGGGGTGCAGTTAGGCTCTGAGTTGAAATGCTAAAGTCGAAGTTGAAGTGAGGCTGATTGATCAGCTACTGCTCATCCATCTCCCGGTGATAGATGGAATAGTCCTGCTGGGACGGTCATGACCTGACCTTTGGATCATCGCTTCCTCACTGCTCAGAGGGGATCTAATGTTCATGATTACCCACTCAACACATCAACATGGTTGACCAGGATGATCTCATACATTTAACACATCCATAATTGCAATAATCCACCTTCTGGTGATGCTATTGATCTGTTAGAGTCCAGAAAGTGTCATTTTCACCGATTTCTGGTGTAATTTAAGTGCAAATACTCAGCAGGATGTAACTAACGTTGGCTGTTCAGCTTAGGTTCAGTTTAACGTAACTCAGAGAGCCTGGCTGTCACATGTGGGCAGAATGAAAATGAGGTGATAATTGACCTTCAGTGTTTCACACATCTGCTTCCCATAAGTACTAGGGAGAATGGAAGTGAAAAGTGATTGATTTGAAGTGTGTGTGTGTTTGTGCACATATAGATGTACTGTGTGCGCATGTCGGTGTGTGTCTGCGCGAGATTAGGGGGAACTAAAGAAATAACGGATAATAGAGATTGGTCTTCATACGTGTTTTCCTGTTTTCTTGTTGTCATGGGAACAACTTCCAGCTTCTGTGACAGGAGCAGCGAATTCCACTTTCTTTACACTCAATAAATATATGTATTAATGTTTCCAGGACACAGATTGACTTCATAGGACCCGCAGAGCCTCCTTACCATCATGCACAATCACGGCGCACAGCCAAAAGGCACCACTCACATTCAGCAGCACTCCATGAGATCTACCAGCAACACCTTTTACCCACTGAAAACTGGATAAAGAGTGTGATAAACTTGATTTGAAAAAAAGAGCTACGGATGAAAGTGGCGAAATTAAAACCTAGCAACAACCAACTTAAAGCACAAATGACACACAAGAAGGTTATTTTAAGAACATTGAAAGCAATGAGCCTTGTGACATATCCACCTACTCAATGTGGCTTAGCACATAGCAGAACAAAAGATATAAAAACATAACACAGCTTAAAATCATCCAATATTTCACACGTACCTCGTAGTGGCTTGTCTGCCTACCCGAGTCTCGCCATGCGGCTCATAGGGAGAGTGTTTCCAGGTGAGGGAAGGAAGGTTTTAGTACTAGGCAGTAGGCCTGCATTTAAATGCCATAGCTTTATCACAAATCCAAACATAAAAACACACTGAGAACCACACATGTCCGTTCCTCCCGACATCAAGCCTCACTGTGTTTTGTGTGGGAGGCCCATTTGTATCAGTGCTGAATAAACTCCCCCACAAAGGCAGGGGTCTGTCTGCAAGGGAAGAACATTCACCGAAGCATGCCTTTGACTCTGAATGGGCTATTTCTTATTGATCAGCTTGGTCAAGCCTTAGTGCGTGGGTTGCCGGGGAGCTGTGTTGTTCACAGCAACTCGAATGTACCACAGTTCTATTTGAATGTATTGATAAGAAGAGGCGGTATTGAGGGAAATAACACGATGAAGAATACACAAACAGAAGCATCTTTGTTGATTTAGAGTTTGAACCGGGTAAAATGCTTGTTTAGTTTTGGGGATGGGCTAAACATGTGTGAAAGTGTGTGGGTGGCCTTTTTTTTTTTTAGGGTGGGAGGCTGTGTTGCAGTTCGTTTTGGCTGGCATGATGGTACTGCTGGTTAAATATGACCCAGCTGGAAGGAGCTGCCTGACTCTCCGCTTTTCTTCCTCGCTGTCTGAGAGAACACATACTCCATTGTGCCTCTTTTGCCAGCCCTGATAACGGTCAGGAATGTGTGCATGCACTCATGCAAGTGTGTATTTCTGCATGTATGCCTGTTCTACGTGTTATCCTTTGGGCTGTTTACTTTCTTAACCCACATATTTCACCCTCCAGCGAAGTTGCTGTGATGTGTTTGTGTGTGGGACGGCATGTGGTAAAGTCACAATGAGTAGGATTTTATTCAAAAGCAATGTACAGACAGAAATAACCCCTCTTAATTATCACTTATGACCCTCTAGAAGTGTGTGGTGGTGTCCGTATCTGCAGAGATCTTTGCTCTGTTAGGGTACGCTTCTGGGCGTCAACCTCTATAAGAATGTAGCGACCCGGTACCAGATCGTAAGTATGCTTTCAAGAGGAAGCTACAAAGATAGCGGACACAGCACTAACAAAAGCATAAATATAGAGCGGCGAAACGGCAAACAGACAAAGATAGCTCAAAACCAAGCGTGAATCTGGGGTTCGCTTTTATCGCTGGCGAGCACTGCAACTCTTGTTGAGCCAGGGAGGAGGGGCACACTTTGAGTGTTTTGTTTACAAACCGCAACCTTCAAATCCTGCACATTGTGCCTTTAAGTATGTGTTGCAATAACAGTCAATAGACCCATGAAAGAAATGCCAGAGCTTGAGATGTGGCAAATACATTCACACATGTGTTTGCTTGAGTGCCCCATTCATGCAGCAAGAGGTCAGTCAAAGCTTCGATTGTGCACCATTATTGAAATGCAAGCTCCACTTTTCTGCCCTTTTAAGGAAACAGCATTTACCATTCAGCCCAGTGGGCTAAGTGGAAGCAAGCCTATCGCAAGTGCCTTCCACTGCATTTGGCTTGTCTGTAATGGCAGACTGTGTCGTCTTGGTCCGGTCATTAGCCTAATGTATGGAGGCGAGCGGGATCGCTGAGCTCATCCATTTCCATTTTAATGGCGGCCATCTAGAGGTTAATTCGGATATGATGCGGTCAAGGCGTGCATATGCGCTGACACGTCAAGAGACAAATAGTAGTGCTGAGAGGATCTATGGGGCGGAAGGGATTATCTTCCCACCAGGGAGGCAGTTACTGGTACACACACACACACACACACACACACACACACACAAACAAAACATTTGGGGGTTCGAAGTGTACTCGTAGGGTAGGGTATACTGCACTGTATGTGATAGTTGATAGCTTTGTTACTCAACAAACCCTTGTTTGGTTGAATATTCAGTGTTAGTCCGATGGGATGCTCATGCTCTATGGATATAGACCCCGATGGACCACATGTGTGGAGGCTTTA
Source organism: Cottoperca gobio (assembly GCF_900634415.1). Lineage (NCBI taxonomy): Eukaryota > Metazoa > Chordata > Actinopteri > Perciformes > Bovichtidae > Cottoperca > Cottoperca gobio. The sequence continues at coordinate 2,521,610 of NC_041365.1, forward strand.
TGGTTTCTCTAGAGAATAAGGAAAGAGCTGAAGAGCTATGTCGTAGACACATTGTGCCATGCCAAGACTTGTTGGGATTCTGGAGGCCCTTTCTCAAACCTTCAACAACGAGTTTCATTCTCTTCAGCTGTATTCATTATGCACAACATAAGACGTAAGGCACTTCTATTATTGACTGCAAGAACAGGATGGTCTCAGCATCTTTGTCTTTTGTTTAAAGGCAAACTTGAATCATAGATGAGGAGACCAGACAGAGGCGGAGAGGGATAAAGAAAGAGAAAGAATATAGATAGGAGTCCAGAAAGCAGATTTGCAGTTTTGCATTGCAAGTATTGTTTGCGTCTTTATGGTATTATATGAATGTGATGTTGGGATTATGTTTGCAATTGAAACTTCCTCCCATTGAGAGGCACTGTAGCCAGTGTAATTGCGTCTCAGCGGACTAGTTACATGGTGATATTATTTGTCATTTAGCAGACACTCTTATCCAGAGTGACAGTGAAGCAACTACAGGGACGGTCCTATAGAGATTACACACACATATGTGCAGACAACTCATACTTACGCAGACATGTGTGTCTCACTTTACACTTACATAAACAAAATACATACACACAAACAAACACACTGCTGAAACCTCCAATTAAACCTCTAGGATTCGCTAACAGCACAGATTAAGCGCTGTCTTGCTGTGAATGTCACACTGGTTTTGTGTGACCTCAGCACAGAAAGGCAACGAGATGCAGAAGAATAGTTAATATATCACTCCCCCCTATATCTCTCCAATTGGTTGTTGCTCTTCCTCTCGTTGACCTTCTGACATATTCCTTCTTGCGCCTTTTCATTTTTCCCTATCATTGCCTGTCTGCTGCTATTTTATACTCCCCCTAGTTTGTCCCTCAATTCACCTTTGCCTCTCTTATTCCTCACGTCACGTCTTTCAAATCTATTTTCTCTATATGTCCATACATTCAGTCGGTCGGTGAGTCTACTTTGAGTCCGTCTGCCCCCGTCCGCGTCATTCCTATCGCTCTCCTTTGGTCTCTCCCTGTCTCCTTCCTCCACTATGAGAGGTTGCTGCCCCGCCGGAGTACAGCACATTGACCATCGATTCATCAAAGTGTCACAGCGCAGCGCCGCAGCTCTGTGTGCTCGCTACTAAACAATTGCCCTGGCAAAGCAAACAATAGCTCCCACACACACACACACACGCACACACACACACAGGGATAATCTGGTGTGCTGCCCCAGCAAGGTCATACCTCTCCTTATACACCCATTTGGCGTTGTGCACACCAGAGATGGTTAGTGTCAAGCGGAAGCTGCCAGTGGCACAGTGGGCTCAGCAGTGGACAACATAGCTGTTGAACATCCACAGACATCAAGCATAGTTAACATTCCAGTACAAGCCAATGAAAATAATTTCCATTGCTGAGGGATAAAATACACTATCCACAAGAGCAAGTTATCAATTTTCCTAAATGCTGAACCAGCGTATTTGCTTTACTACCCCATATTTATAATGGTTCATCTGAACAACTTGAGAAAACATGAGCTTATACTTTGCCCGTGGACTACTGGGCTAAAACAGCACGGCCAGCAGTCTCTTTATGGGGTCTTTATGGTGTGTCAGTGGGGTCAGCTGCAGGATGGGCTCTTCCCTCTAGATTTACACTGGGGGGCTTCACTTTGGGTCACCAGCTCCCAGCAGCTAATTTCATAATGCACCCTGGGTGAGGCTTAAATAATTTAACCGAGCCCCAAGTGAAGGATCTACTTAATCAAAGGCTCTGGGTTTTTAAAGAACAGACAGAGTAGACTCGGTTCACCTCAACTGCACTTGTATCTTATGGTAAGGAACTACTGTTCAAGGAGAATATGTATCAGTACGACTACACAGTGCAGCAAAAAAACGCCTGGCAAACATCTCCAACATTACTGCATAATGTGAAAATCCAACTAGTAAATAGGCCCTTCATTTCGCACAAAAGTGCATTCTCGAGTGAACTTTGATGTGTCTGTTTTTGTGTCCAATTCAATTCTTGCATCTATTTTTCAGCATGGATAAAAAACATTTCTGGCTGCAGTCAAAACAGCAAGCTCTCTAAAAGCCCTCTCTTCGTCTTTTATCCCAGATTGTGTGCGTCATTATCGATTTAAGAGTCGGTCACTTGGCACAGATGCTCACACTTCAAAATGGCATTCGCTAGAGTTCTGGCAGACTCACTAGACTTATTCTCTGTCATGATTTTTTCCCTTAATTGTGCCCATAAAACATGGAGCCTGCTTTCCTGCCTGGATGATCACCTGTCATTTATCAGTAGGTACAGCGTCTTCTGTCCCCTAACAAACCATGCACTCTGCTGATATGAAAGGCTCTTATTCAGTAGCACAACGTCCTCTTCTGGTGTCCTTTTTGTAGTTTCATTTTAAATGTTAAATACTGAGGACACACTAAACATGTTGATATCTAATGTAATGTGAATGATTTGTCTCTTTAGCCTCAGGAGCCACTGAATTCTTTCTTTCTTCTAGCATTTCGAATTGATCCTAAAACTGATTAATAACAATTCAGCTGCCATAAAATCCTTGCTATAGTTGTGTAATTAATCCGAGCCCACACACTCATTGCCTATGTACTAAAGGTTAACAGGTCACTGTAACTCCTATCAAGTTTTGCCATCAGGCCGCTGTATCAGCCATTGATTGGCATTTGTCTGAGGCCATAATGAAGGAGATGATGGGGAGATTATTGAGCTGGCTGTAGATTTGAAAATTAGGTAGGAGAGGTGGATGTGGAGGTCTTACCTGGATATTAGTATTGACCTGATGGTAATTGGGCGGGTGGATGCTCTCTTGCTGGGCCTATTTAATGAAAAATCCGATGGAAATAGCTCTCGCTTTGATCCTTTTTGTTCTTCTCTCTTGTTACTGCTTAAAGATGAGGACTGAGAGAAGACTTGAGGAAGAGAAAAGGGAATTCGCACTGTGATGCTCAGTTATTTTCAGCCCCCTATACAGTATATAGGTCATACTTAGTTAGCCTACTGTTAATCCAATTTTACACTATTTTATTCATGTCTTCCCGACAAATTCATCTCCACAGCAAAACGAAGAGCTGAACTCTCAATGCAGCATTACTCACCTAACTAAAGTGTATGAAAGTGGCCAGGGTTCAAGTGCACAGACATCAGCATCTTTTGGATGACTTCATGCGCATATGAAGTGCCGAAAAGTGACGGCCCCTGTCTGTTTTTTTTGATATGGCAGGCCCTGGGGAGTCAACAGTGGCATGATGGATATATTGTGACTCGAGATGCTATTATCATCCCGCTGCTTCTGATGCCATCCAGACAGTCTGGATCTTTACCTCCTGACACTATCTCCCCTTCTCCCCCTCCCCCAAAAAGCTGTGCTGCCTGGAACAAAATATTGGTTTTGTTTGCTTGTGTGTGTGTGTATGTGTGTGTGTGTGTGTGTGTGTGTGTGTGTGTGTGTGTGTGTGTGTGTGTGTGTGTGTGTGTGTGTGTGTGTGTGTGTGTGTGTGTCAGCGAGTGTTTTTCCAGCAGCATTTCAGAATTCATAAACACCCTGATGTGGCACGTAGCCCCTTAAATCTTAAAAAATAAAGCTAAACAAATGTATCGTTCGCTCTTCTTGCTAACCAGGGATTATCCTTATCCATGCATGTTTTTCTTTCATTTATTCTCTTTTCCGCTTACTTAACAAACATTGTTTTATTTATTTTGGTTTCGAGTAAGACTGAGAGGGATTGTATTGTTTTCACGCGTGGTGCCTTGTTATCTGTAAATCCCTGCTGGGGTTTCAGACATGATGCACTTCTCAGAGGGGACATTTGGACATAGTTTTAGCTTTGGGATTGTTTTACACATTAGAGACTGCATACAAAGCCACACAGAGTCTGTATGTTTCACAAGCATTCAATAAGGGATGCACATTCCCCCTGGAGGAACTTAACAAAGCAGCCTTCACTTTTACATGTTTTGAAGCCGCAGAGTGTTTACTCGAGATTCTTGTTTTTAATGCCCTCAGGTAGCGCAGCTTATTTGAATGCATTGATTTATTCCAGAAATGTACACACTTATGAGTATGGATATAAATGAACAAAAACCAAAATCATATCTATTGTGAGTGTTGCATTGTTTGCGTTATTTAATAATGTGGGTTATGCAGATAACAGATGTCCTCCAATTATACTCTCCTAATTACATTTTAATAAGGCTGCAGTACGATTCAGTTTTGAAGCAAACAAAGGGACAATATATATCATATTTTACAAATAGCATCTATTCTTGCATGATATTCTAATTTACTCCTCGATAAGCATTATGCATTTATTAAAGTTATGTTGGTGTGACCATAACTTATGTTAGGGTTCTTCTGCAAAGGATAATTCATTTGGTACATGTTGTTGTCTTAGCTCAAAAGCATATAAACACATATGGTTACTTACGCTGTGTGATTGTCCAACGTATTCACATTTTATTCTCGTGTCAGACTGTTCACATTCAGCCGCCTGGAAGACACAAATGAACTTCAACATGAACCTTTTATGATGGGAGGAGATAACAATCACCACCTAAATATGTCAAATGAGTATGTTATGATCTACAAGGCGATAGACATTAATTAGTAGATCAACACTAAAAACACACACTGACTACTAGCTACACAACATATAAGTGCATTCACACATTAGTCCACATTAGCGATTAATTACAACTAAATCTCTAACATTGATTAAAGTCTCGTCTGCGCTCAGATCAGTCCAAGACGAGTCTTTTAGCTTGGGGATTCAAAACACACACACTCATAGCTCACACTCCACACATCCACCGCGAGCTTAGAACCGATAGATGGCAACACACACAATTCAAATGTAAGATTGAAGGCCATTTGAGTGGCTGCCTACAAGCAACGCAAGATGATTAGAATTAATGTAAAACTCCAGTGTGTATGTGTGTATCTGTGTATCTGTGTGTGTGTTTCCTATCCTGTCCTCTCATCTTCTCCTCTCCAACTATGTCATGTGTTAATGTTGAAACCTATTACTGACGTGATGAAAGGGCCAGTGAATGAACAAGTGTGTGATGATGGAGGTGGTCGAGGGTGAGTCATTTAGCACTGCTGTACTAATGGCTCAGGCTGCACGCTGCAGGTGATAATGGATGTTGCAGCATTTGGTGCTGTTTGGTTTGGGGAGTGTATTTAAGTGTGTTTGTGGATTTGTATAATTTCCTTTCTTGGAGTTTTCTTGTTGGTTGAATACTCTATAAAGACTTTCCACACTCTGCTAGCAGTTCTAACTGTTCTAATAACTGTTTGTTCTTTTTTTTCTCTTCACAGCTCAGAACTGCAGTTACACACTACAGAGTCCCAATGGGACGATAGAGAGCCCCGGCTACCCTTACGGTTATCCTAACTACGCCAACTGTACATGGGTCATCGTGGCGGCGGAGCACAACCGGATACAGCTGGTGTTTCAAGGCTTCGCCCTAGAGGAGGACTTTGACATCTTGTCTGTATATGACGGGCCACCCAGCCCGGGGAACCTGCGAACGCGGTAAGGACGGTCTAAACTTTGCAAATTGCATGCATGTGTTGGTTCTTATGTCAAGGGTTTTATTTGACTTGAACGCTAACATAGATTTTCCAAATGTTGTTTACGAAGCCCGTGGGAAAGCACATTTTGCAATTATGTATTTAGTCCACATTTTGACATTTGAAAGATATTTCTAATTTGCTAGAATGGCAGTTAAAGGATACATCGTGGTAAAGTGACAAAGGTCGGATTGTGGAACATTTAAAGGAGCATGATAGTATTTTAAAGGTTTCAGTTGTATTCTCTGCTGCTGAGTTTTATTACCTGAGAAGGCGTTTCTTTTCGTAATGATCCCAAAGATATAAAAGAAATCTATTGAAACATCTAACGTTGACATATTAATGTAACTTTTTGTTGTTCTAGATGTTAGTGTTGGGTGATATATCGACTTATTAAGATACAACAATATATTTTCAAACCAGATATAGGATCGGACAATACTGTTAATATCGATTTAGCGTGGTGTGCTTTACGTGACTCTCCTCTCGCACTCTTCGCAGCCTTCGCCCCCACGCGCACTGTTTGACCTGTCGGCCTGTAAAATGTTTATTTTCATGTATGTTTGTTTCAAACGTGGTCGAATCTTGTAGTTGGGCTGTTGACTACGAGAGTAGTGCTCGAGCGCAGCAGTGTGCTTGAGTGACAGAGAGAGAGGTGGAGCAGACAGGTGTGATCAGCACAAGGAGAGATGAACAGTAAAGATGTCAAGTGGCAGTAAATGTATCAGTTTGTATATGATTAAATGTTGCAGCTCCTCAGACCAACATTTGAGGCTTTGGCTATGTTCATAATTGTCATGAGATGCAAACCTGGGTCTGGTTTGCTAAACAAAGTAACATTTATAATCACACAATAACACTAAAGATGAATCCAGGACAACACATTGTTAAATCTGTTGTTAAAGAAGTCCTCAATCATTTGATATTTTAAACTGTCTGTTGTAAACATCCATCACACTTCACAGGCAAACCTCCTGGTTCCACTTGAGGCTATTCTTATCATAGTTAAGCACACAATCTGGGGTTATTCGGGACATTTCAGGTTCACTCAATTTCGGTTTTTATCTCCATATAAAGTGAAAGCTAATCCGACCACTCATCTCCTGCACCGTCAGATGTTGTTGTAGCGATGTCACTGTTTTCCCAGATCTCATTGATTACTGCGAGTACAGTGTTATCCTAACCAATAAAACAGATTGCCAAAACCATTTCATTAAGACCAGATGCGTATTAAACTGGAAATGTCCCACACGGAGTTATATGGACGTAAAGGTGTTGATGAAGGTAGTGGACTGGAAACTGGAAAAGAAGTATAATCAAGACAGTCAGTGATGCACTTCGGGGCAGCTGAAGCCGATCCTTTGGTGACTAATGGAAGACTGACTCTGCAGACACGACGACAGCATCAAAGGTTATTCACTGTGATTCTGGGTACATTGTGTGCTCCAGAGCTACTAGCAAAATGAAATAAAGCTCAGTCGGGTGTGAAGGCTCAAAAAAACAATTTTTGAATCAACAGTCTCATCCTCAACTGTCAATGTATCAGCGTCGGAGAGGACTGCCGTGTGCTAACAACGCAGACTGCTCTGCTCTCTGGTTTGCGGAGTTTCATGCTCACTAGGTTTACACATTTTCAACCATTCGGGACTTTTTAGAAATAAATAGCATTAGGCTGAATTGACATCTAAAGAGCCAGACTTCTACTTGTAATAGCTGCAAATATAAGATACAGCAACAGAGCCGCTATTTACTGATGCATTTATGTATTTCTGGGTATTATTGCTTGCAGCCTAATATCTGTCAGACGCCTTGACAATCCCTTCCTTGCAGACTAACTTCATTTGTGACAATTCCTGCATCTGATCAGCTAAAGCTACACCAAAGCTGCTTTTCCTTCTGTCACCTTCTGGCTTGAGCTTGGCCTTGCAAATAGTTTAAAACATAATATTTTATGTGAGCCCTCCAGAGACAGATGAGAGAATTATTCTTAAGGGCGTTTGTTATTGACACTGTTTAGAGTCTTTGTCGGCCTCTCTGTTTCTTCCCGTCGATACCTCTCTCTCTCCCTCACCTCTTCTCTCGCCCCTCCCCTCCCTGCGTCTCTCATTCTGTGCCAGTGTTGCCTCTCCTGCATCTCCCTGCAGAAAGCGAATGAAAGAGAGAAGAAAATCCATTATGGATTTGTGTTGCTCTCCTCAGCCTTTCTCCTGTTTGGACCTCTGGGCTCTGTTGTATATTGATGCTCCAGCGGGACGGGGGTAAAGCGTTCCACTCTCTCTTTCTAAGCGCTTTGAAAATAAGTGAGGGGAAAGAAAATGAATTTGAAAAAAAAAGATGGTAAAGGGGGGGTGGGTGACAAAGAGAGAATAATACAGAAGAAAATGAGAGATAGAGAAACAGTAGGAGTGCTCAAGAGTTTTAAGGAACACAGATCTCCTTTAGATTCTGCCTGTGTTGTCTTTCACCAGAGTTCCTCTTTTTTCAAAGAAGGCACACACACACACACACACACACACACACACTCAGTCATGTGCACACACAGAGATGCACGTTTGATAATTCAGTCCTCCCTTCTCTCATCTCCCGCTTGTGTCAGAAGTAATTTTCTTTCCATCTCTCTTGCTCCTCTTACTCCAATTTCTCCCTACATCCCCTCATTTCCTCCTCACCTGTTCTGCCTCTTCTCCATTTTGCATCCTGCATGCGGTGTTTTTCATGTATGCCACGCTATAGGTTGTAGAGCTGGGAATATTTAGTTTAACCTCAAGTCGTCATCAAAAAGGAATGTTTTACCTTTGATTTATTTTTTCAAAGCAGACACTTTTCTTCAGATGTGATTTTCTATCCATTTAATTATTCCTTGCTGTCATCGTAAATTGATGTTATCAAGAGAACATTGTCTGAAAAAAACAGTTCAGCTATATATATATACACATATACACACACATATATATATGTGCATAAGCTCCTGAGTATACATATGCACCCTAGTGTGTGTGCGCTGCATCAGTCGCTTTATGAGTCACAGTCACTCCTTAGGAAATGCATATGTGAGTCAGTCTGTTGCTGCAGCACTTCATTAAACTGCCGATCCCGACTGACACCTGGGGAGCGGAGAGAAAATCCGATGGAATTTTCAATTGTTTGAAATGGAGAAAAGAAGAAATGTTCATGCAGGGGATATATGTCCCAAAGAGCGAGCTCTAGCTGCTGTCTGCATTTGATTGCTGTGAATTAAGCAGAGCTTTCTTTTTTAAAGATGGTTCAGTGATTAAGTGGTTAAGTGTACACAGGGAGAGGTTGAACTGCAGCAACACTAACCTCAAGGTCAAATCCTTTTAGCTGACTTCAGTAGTTCACACATCTATGAGCTTATCATCATACAATATTTGTAATATCAAACTCAGTGAAGGGGCCACACTGTGCCTGGCTCTTAATCGTCACCACCACACAACTCCCACTAAAACCACACATTTCTGTTTTTTTGCATTTGGCGTTTTTGTGCCGATTTAATAAACAAGATTGTTAATTTGGAATTTGGGTTGGTTAGCACATTGTTGAACTGTGCACAGAGAGAGGCTAGCTGTTTCCTCCCTACTTTCAGTCTTTCAGTCTCTTTACGCTAAACTAAGCTCTCTTTCCATTTATTTTTCAATAGAGAATTGAATCAATTTGCCTTGACTCGATAAAAGCTTAAAATGTCCTTCTTCGCTCTTTTGTCACCACCATTTTATTATTGCTCAACTGAAATGTTCTAATACAGCAAACAGAGCCTGTTATGTAAATGTTTCATGCTGAATGCTCCTTATCGAGAGTCAGTCACCAAACCACAACCTTGTCAAAAATAAGAGACCTTTAGATCCACATTATTATTTTCACAAAAGCCATGTAATTGCTTAATGTTGTTTGTCCACTGGGAGCGATTTTACAACAGCATAGACTATGAATGCCAAGCTTTTGCAGCATCTGACCCTTAACTCCGTAATGAAGGAGTATCCTTGAATATATCAGTTAAATGAACCCTTTTCAGAATGGTTAAGCTGCATCACTACCTGACAATAGTACGACCTTAGAAAACTACATTTTTAATGTGACGGATTGCCTGAATATAGTTTATGCAAGTAGATTTGAACACAAGTTATAGATAGTGTAGCGTCTGTAAAATAAAAAGAAAAGGTCAGTAAAATATGCTTAAATTGTCTGGTATGGTCGTAAAATGTTCTCAATTTAACCTTTCAAATCCCCTTCTTGCAATCCCCCCCCCCCCCCATCCGTGTTGAAATTGTTGGGGTTAGCGATAATTGATTACATTTTAATAATGCAGTAATAGGATTATCTGCTCATTTATCTGCAGTAAATTGATTTTTATGGCACTTCCTCCTTGACACAAGTAACCCCGGTGTTCTGGGTTAAACATAGCCTGTGGTATTGTTGCACAGAAGTCACACACACTCCCCATGACTAAAGCAACAGCTAACTCGACCTAAAGCGAGACACTGAACCTCTACCAGCTCACTCACTGTCACTCTGTACGAGAGCGCACACTTCTTACTTGTAAAAAGCAATCCTTTTTTTCACTTCTGTGTCACATTTCACCTTGTAACTGCCAATTTGGAAACACTGAGTACAATTCAGCAGAGGGAGAAGCTATTGGGGTGTGTGAAGGCATCTCTCTCCACATGCCTTCTTCCCGATGATGGAGTGATGGAACGGAGGGACTTAAGGCCTGGCGTTCTGGCAGGGGCGGGCGGGGAAGTGAGTGAGGGAGGGAGGGAGGGAGGAGGAGATGTGTAAGGGACAGATTTTCAGCCTGTGGGCTCGATCGGACCTAAATAAGGAGCACTAGTGCATGGTGCTGGGAGTGGCAGCACCACTACAGTGAGCCATCAGTGCTATTGTTTGGGTCACAATATGAGTTTGTGTGTGGAGGAGGAAGAGAGAGGCAGTGTGTGTGTGTGTGTGTGTGTGTGTGTGTGTGTGTGTGTGTGTGTGTGTGTGTGTGTGTGTGTGTGTGTGTGTGTGTGTGTGTGTGTGTGTGTGTGTCAGACTATGCTTACAAAGGGGGATCTCGGCGAGTGTGCAGCCCATCCCAGCAAGATGATTCAGTGTCAACAAAATCAAGGTTTATTGATGTACAGATAAAATGAACACCACACTCACAAACACACCATCAGACACACACACACACACACACTTTTTAAATGGCAGTGGGCTGAAAAACTGTAATTTTCCAGACACATAGGGCTTTAGAGACGTTTCTGCTTTTTGGCAAGCACTCGAGAGCACAAGTGCTCGTACAGTATATGCATGAGAGGGGGGAAAATGTTATGCTTTCATTCTGCTGGTGTATATGTTCAGAGTTATTTTTGTTTCGCTTTTATATATATATATATATATATATATATATATATATATATATATATATATATATATATATATATATACATTTAAAATAAAGTAGCCTGTATTAAATATTCTTTATTTATATAATTTAAATGGATTCTTTTTGTATTTTGGACTGAAAGCAATTTGAATATTTCACCTTGGACTCTGGGAAATTGAGATTGGAGGTTAATATACATACATACATAAATGAATGCTTGTCACTTACCCCAGATTATTATACAATACAGTAGTGAATGGATCAAAGTTATGTGTGTTTAATATCCTGTCTCCTCCAGCATTTGCGATGTTATCCATGTCTCATACGATATGTGTGAGCGAGTACAGTGTTAGTCGATGAGTCAAGCTTGTAAAGAGCCAACGTCTGCGGGTCAGGGTGAGAGCGGGTGACGTACAATGGCCTTTCCTGCCTGAACACTTGGGACGCCAGTGATTCTTCGACAGTGACGGCCTCGGTCATCAATCTCTCACAACACACACTTGAGGAAATGACTCTCCACGACGTGTGCTTTACACACGTTCAATGTGTGTTTACATACACACATTTCTTCTTTGTCTGTTCATCCTGAACTACACATGCTTGTATGTCAACACGTTGTGCGACATCAAACAAATAGTGTGTGTGTGTGTGTGTGTGTGTGTGTGTGTGTGTGTGTGTGTGTGTGTGTGTGTGTGTGTGTCGAGAAGTCATGGTTTTATTTGTTTTTGCTGGTCATGAAGAGCATTGACGAACACATGCTGTTGCTATGTAGATACACATGCAAGCAGACGCATGCATATAAAACACACACACACACACACACACACACACACACACACACACACACACACACGTAGGATTTATGATTCCTTTGAGTCTGAGCTGTTAATGGAGAGACTGCCACTTATCAACGCCAGCTTTAACGACAGTCGGCTAAAAACAGGAGGAAGAGTGATAGTTTGTTTTTCATCATCTCATGCTGGGAAAAAGTGAAACGATGTTAAGATTTATGGAATCTGCTCACCTGCGAGGCAGAATTATTAGGCCCTGTAACCTCAGATTAGAGAAATAATCAACGAGATGGCTGTGAATTTATATGCTACATCCTGTGTATCACTCATTGTGTGTATTGCTTATTGACATTTCCAGGCCTATCAATGTTCTTAACAGGATACACCTCAGCAGCAGCAGCAGCATGAAAATAAATGTTTTCCTGCCCTCATAAAAGATTGATTATGTTGCGTACCCTTCAAAATATTTCTTTTTTTTGCTCTTCTGTGCTCGGCGTCACACTTGAGGCAAAAGGAATGCACCAATTTCTTTGGGAGGCCCGTCTATTGAGCCGTTTAAACCTTCAGGGAGGAAACATAAGCACTTATAATAGAGGTGTAACTTCACCCATGTGTCCTCAAAAGAATAACGAACAGAATTATTCCTTTTTTTGCGACAAACATAAAACATAAATGTAAACCTTATTTGTGTTGACTGTAAGGACATTTAAAAGGGAGAAAAGCATAATTAAGTCAAATACTCTTAATTTGATATCATAAAAGGGCTTTGTCGGAAATTGGTAAAACATATAAAAAAGAATATGATGTTTTGTTGTCTGGACTACTAAGGGCTGATTTAGTTAGAAAGTGATTAGCAAGGAGAATAACACAGCAGCAGAGGCTCAAGATGGCTTTCCATGACAGCAGATGACGATGCTCATGTGAAATATTTCCAGATCTGATATACTGAGTTAAAGATGCTCTATTTTGAAAATGTAGTGATCTGGTAGAAACTTTATACAGCTAAAATGTACAGCTTTTTGTTTTACTTTGAATGCTTGCATCAGTCAACACAAGGTCATCTTTGACATCCAATTAGTCCTGTATACAATAAGCTAATAATATTATACTAATATTTCTATTTAAATGCTTGTAGTTATTTGTTGAATTTGACAGGTATTCAATGTACAGAGCAAAAGCACACAGTAGGACAGGAACAAAGACAAAGACAAGATTGTTTATGATAGAAATTGACAAACCACATAACAAAACTTCATTACATACAGTAGAAAAATCACAGCAGTCACATTTTTGTAATTGCAATACCTAAGGCACTCATGAGTGTGCTGCAGTCTGGACAGTATGTCTGGATGTGACACTGTGGAAGGAGAAGGGCAGACTGGGAAGCAGGCTTGTCATAGATTTGTTTCCCTTTCATGTTTCCAGTCATTTTGAATTGATCCATCTGTAATCCAAATGTATCATTTTCAAGAATGACAATATACTTTACAACAATCCATAATGTGTGTGAAAGAGAGCCAAACTGTGTCTGCTGTGCCTCTGAACAAATTCCACAGTTTTGGTGAAAGCGTATATAAAAGGAACACCACGTCTCATTTTTTAACATTCTGGTTAAGGAAGTCAGTGGAAGCAACTCATTACTGCAGCTCAATATTGATTAAATGGTCAGGTCAATGCCCACGACTCAAAGACCGCTTTGCAAATCCTAGTGACTGTTTAGCAAAATGGTACAAAGAAATACACATTAGGTTTTGTAGTCGTTGGAGTAATGGCTCTTACTGCGGTTGTGTAACCATTGCTCTGAACTGAAGCACCCGTAATCTACAGTTCATCAGTGTTATCAGTTTATCTGATAAAAACAAAGCTACTTCTTTGTTTTCTGCACTGATTTGTAATTCTGGGTTTGACTAAAGTCAGAGGTAATGCGCTTGTGCTGGTTATACATCATGCTATCTCATGCACACACACAAGTAGTGATGAATACCTATCATATGGATGCTCTAAATACACGTTACATTAACGTAATGCTCAGCCACCTGTCCTTATATTGTATATTGTACATTGTCTCCACTGTCTATAACCTACATGGCAATGCAAAATATTCTGATTCTAAATCACTATCCAAGAATTCATAAACTTCTTTGCAAACTGACGGTGACAAGAGCTCTTTAATACACATTTCCCACAGCACATGAATCTGTAACATATTCCTTTTTCCAAATAACATGATACGCTCTGCAATTTGTTTGCTGTTAATTCTGTCTTGCTTTGAGAAGTGACATAAATATATGGTCGTCTGATAACAGACAAAGTTACAACATATTTGTCGCTTTACATGGATTCTTGCATACATCATAGTGTTGGGCACCATAGTGACTTGGCTGGTTCAAATAGGGTTTGCCTCCATACAGCAACAACCAAACATAACGTTCCTGCAAGCAGCTTTTCCACGAGAAAGGCAGAGCTCACAAGAAAATGAGGACACGTCTACATGCTGGGCAGTTTTAGTAATGATTGAAGGAAGAATCAACCTGCAGCCAACCTCCTGCTTTTCTTCACTGCCAATTTGTTACAACCAAACAGCGTGAGATAAATGACATGAGTCACCCAAAAGAACTGCAGGAATATTAAAGCTAATCGCTCATCGCTGTGAGAAACTGATCGATATACTCTGGGACGCATGAGCGATGCAATGACTGTTATCAGTGCACATCTTATCCTTGCACATTTAGATTTTATGAGGATAGGCGGAACATACACAAATGTAATTATGTCAGCAATTATTTTTTTTTAACTGCTGCACAAAAACTTCATTTGAGATCGGCTTCTTCAACTCTTTGTTTTCAATGCTTCAAATGATCGCGTACAACGACAATAGAAGCACTTCTTTTCACACATGGACTTCGTAGAAGAAGAAAATACTCTATTTTCGACAAAACTCAAAATATATTCGCAAAATGTTAAAGAATTTTCACAAATGTTTGGTTCTTAGTGCTGCCAAAGAATCTCACTGCAGAAAAAAAAAGGTAAGAAAAACGGCATGAATCCAACAGATGGCCAGCCAACAACAATATGGTGGCATGGTATTTCTCCCCCGTAACCACACGCCCGAACAGAAGAAATACATCCCCTTTAGCTGTAATCTATGGGACTGTGAAGCACAGACGTTCTCCTTGTGCACCATTTGTTTCCTGGCTTAGGCAAATCCCTGGCATATTTTTGTGGCTTGTGTTAATTTAGTTGTTTTTTCCTCAGCGTTGCTGCAGTCACGTTTTTCTTCCTTGATTTCACCCTTTCCCTTTGTTTTCTCTTGTTCATCCCTGGGAGACGCAGAGCATAGCAGTCTAATTAGTTATCCAAACACCTTGTGAAACGTGATAATGGATGAAGCACACGCACCCACACACAAACACATGCGCACACATACACCCTAGCCGTGCTGTGTCAAAAGGATTTGCTTGGCATGTAATTAGAAGACTTGTTGCATGTGACCAGTTGCACTTGTGCTTATTTAGTAGTTGAAAACACTCCATCAATCCCATCATAAAGGATGTACATAAATCTATAGAAATGACGATGAGATGAGATGTTTATGACTGAAATAGAACAGATGAATCCGGACTCCATTACCAAAATAAGACATAATTAAGAGATAAAGGGCATTAATGCTGAGATCTATTGGCAGAGAGGGACTAAAGGTGAGAACGTCGACAGTATACAGAGTGGAACCAATGACATACGAGTAAATCAGTGTTTGCGAAAGCCTGCAGCTAATTCTAAATCAGTACCAGGGCTGTACTTCCGTAACACACACACACACACACACACACACTGATGCCCTACCCTCCTCCTCCTCCTCTTCTCTCCTTTCCCATGCTGTCTCCTTCCCTCTGCTGCTCTTTGATCATCATTGCCACAGGAAAGAAAAAAAGAGCAACGGGTAGAAAGTAAATAGCACTGGTTAGGCGATCCATCGGTCACTGTTTCCCTTTCAGCCCTGCCTGCTGATCAGATCTTCTGCCCAACCTTGTTTTGGAGTTTATTAGTGGCAACCCTCTCTGGAGCGATGAACAAACTGAAGATCAGAGAGAGACAGAGAGAGCAGTGCCAATGATGACATTTTGAATATAGATTCAGAGCCTCGTGCGATGGAGAAAACCTCAATTGTGAGGATTTTGCCTTGTAGTGCAGACATGCATTAATTAATAAATGCACCCATTTGGGATTGTTGAACATCTCATTCCAAAACAATGAGCAATACTTTGGTGCTATGGCAACCCACACTACTCTGGGAAGACTTTCCACAAGATGTGTTGCTCTCATTCAGCCACAAGTGGAACGGTGTCAGGTATATTATGTGCAGGCCACTCAAGTCTGTTCAAACCAAACTCAGAAACCTATTTCCGGATGGACCTGGCTTTGTATCCAGGGGTACTGTGATGTTGCCACAAAGGCAATGCCCACTGTTGTCTGAAACAGCATTGTGAGCTGTAGCATTAACATTTCCCATTGTTGAAACTAACCATGGGCACTAGAAGGACACTCAGAGAGTGCATACTTCCGCCAGACCGTTTCCATAAGTGAACAATAATGTGATGGGTTCTTCCTTGGCCCATGCTACACCCTTCCACAAAGTTTCATGAAAATCGGGCCAGCAGTATTTCCATAATCCTCCTGACAAACAGACAAACAAACATAATCTCCCTGACGGAGGTAACGATCCCTAGACCTTTGAATCGCTGGCCAAATCTTACATTTATTCAGTGACTCAAGTAGTTCTGGTGGTGTGCCCATTGATGACTATTTCATACAGATGGAGAAACAATTGACCAATCAGAGCTTTGTCGGCAGGACTTAGATCGCTGACTGGTTACCAAGCTCAAACATTCAAAGCACAGGGGTGTCCACATACAGGGGAAGATGATGAATCACAGACAAAGAGAGAAAGCTACAGGAAGGAAAAACCTCGACTGGTGAAAGAGGCATTTCAAATGTGTGCTTTACTAAGTGGCAAAATGATTGCATTTGATTAAATAACATATCCTTTTATCTGGGAGATTCTGGGGAAGGCAACATTGCACTCAGCCATTACCCAAGTGTACAGTACATTAGTGTTTTTTTTTCTTTTTCTTTTAATCACTCACATCCCCATCATGCCAAACTCCTTGCACCACTTCACTAAACCAACTCTGTCTGGAACGCATCACAATCTTGTTGCTTGTAAGGCTGACAGAACAACACATTATTTGATCTCCTTTGCTCTACGTGTTGTATAACCTTTAGACATAAGACCTTTAGATGAGTCTACAATTACTACTGTTACTACTAAAACTCTTACCAAACACCCCCTAACCTTTACAAATATTCAGAGATAATATACGTAAGTATATAAGGTCAAATCAATAGTAGATTCAATGTAATACAACATATATATATATATAACTTAAACTTAATATCTCAAATGTAAGATAGCTGTTTAATATTTGTGGCCAATCTTAAAGATTTTATTTCACCTTGTTTGCTTTTAATTGCCTACATCTGCCCCTTTTCTCTCCTTGGTCAGTTACTACACCCTTGTATGTCATAAACTACACACACAAACAAACACACACACACACACACACACACACACACACACACATACCTGCACACCGATTCGGCAAGTAAACAACGGCATATCTCATGGCTACCACTTAGCTTTGTCACTTTCCTAGGGGGCGAGAGTGGCACGACATTGAATTACTTTTATTCTATCCCTAATTGTTTTCTGCCCGAGGATTATTGCAAAGCAATTTGTGCAGAGCAGAGGGAAACACAGTGGACTTGTGAACGTCACCTTGTTTAATTTGTCGGTCTTGATTTGTTTGCTGTAAGTGTAATTGACTTATGTCTCTACAACGGGGAACAAATGAACAAAGAATGGCTTCCTTACCCCTACTGTCAGAGCCTTCATGTAGTTCATTTAGGGATTCTCTATTGAGGCATCCGATTATGCATCTTTTTATGATATATATATATATATCATGTCCATAAATGCGTATCTGTCAGAAAAAGGAGTGACGTATTTAGTAGTTATTCAAGCACTCTGCATGGACTTTTGCACTTGTATTAACGGCTGAATATTCCGTATGTAATCCTTAACAGGAGGGATTGTGAGCCCTCTGTGTTGTCTCACAGGTATCTACGGTGTTGAGCAGATGCCGATAGCATCAGGGCAATGTAATACACTGTTAATGGAGGGCAGATAGCCTGAAGATAAACCAGTCACATCACTCACTCACTGACCGGCACACACTCCAGGGGAAGTAAAGTTGTGTGTGAATGTGTGTGTGTGTGTGTGTGTGTGTGTGTGTGTGTGTGTGTGTGTGTGTGTGTGTGTGTGTGTGTGTGTGTAAACCAAAACTCCATACTTACTCCAGCCCTTAGGTCGAATTAGATCTAAGAAAGATATATAATGTAACACTATGGAGCACTTATCTCTGGTGAAACCATTGGTAATGTTCCAAAACTCCTCCCTTCCTTCACACAAACACATCCTTTACTTAAGCTGCTGATGACTTTAGCTATTCTGCACATCAAAAGACAGATAATCAGTCCTGTGTTGCCACCCGTGTCTTTTTATGTCCCAAAAATGAACATGAGTATGGCATTCTATCACTGTTCTGACACTTTAAAGTATTCACTTGTTTTCATCATCGCATTAGTTTTCTATCTCGTCCTTATTTCTCCCTCCACTCAGAAGTAAGTCTTTTCATTATTTTGCTGTTTAAGTTTTTACATTTTGTCTGTTTTCACAGTCAAGGCCCCACACACACGTCTTTTTAGCGGCTCCTATTTTCTCTGGAGTACTTCATCTGTTCGAATATCCTCACGTCATTGCTAATATTTTCTCCTCCCGCATCTCCTCTCACCTTCCCTTCCACTTTCCCTTATATCAGCCTCTATCTTCCTCATCGTCTCTCTTCCTCTTCCTCTAGAGACATTGGTTTGTTGATGACTTCACTGCGGTTTGTCTCTCAGTTGGCGCTGACTGCGGTTGATTATCTCACCATCAGCATTCAGCGTCAGAGACATCTGAGTGGCTCTCCCACACTTGGTGTTCAGCCGTGATGCGCAAATATCTTCTGATGTCACAAACATATGAATATTAACGAGCAACTGCATGCTACCACCCGTCTTTCTTCACGAGCCAGACATACATTCTGCAGAGTGTACAGTATGATATTTGCAAATCATTGCTGCCTCTTGCTAGGTTTGATTTGTTTGTGGAACTGTATGCTTTTCTGGACAATGTGAAGAGCCAGAACTACCAAACATATGTTCAAATTAAAAGTCCATATTAACAGTTATGCACACGTTAGATGTCGCAATGTCTTCTTCCCTTGCAAAATTACTAAGATTACTGGTAACGTGCTTGCAGGCTTCCTAGATTAAATAACAGGAATTTAAACTGAAATGGTGAGAGCTGAAGGCTAACCATAAAACTCCATCAAGGCCAGATTACGCCCTTAGGCGAAGTGACGCGGTACATTACAGCTTACCCCAAAAAAGAAAGGATAAGAAGCCTGATAGATATGCAGTGTAATTGCTTATGGAAGTCTTCCTATTAGCTGGAGGATCAAATCATGTGTGTGGGAATGGAGTGCCATTTTAACCTCCACTAGGCTACACGGTCAGCTTCTTTTCACTCTACGTAGAATCAGCGATGAGTCATACAAAGACATACACACTGAAACAGGTCAGATGAATGGGTAATACATGTTAAATTGTATTTTGTTTACCAAAAGCAACAACAAAAACCGCTTATGAAAGCAAATATTTTCATTTTGCCAAAAAACATACTGAAAAGCTGGAGCAGGAATCGTCTGTGTGTGTTGCAATGACGGGGCAGTAGTTCTCAGCATTTCTGTATGTGTGATAGGCACTGGCAGTCAGTGGAGAGTTAGAGCTTACAGAGCATCAGCCCCTGGCCTTGACCACTGAAAAGTTATAGCTGCACAGGGTCCTATATAGAAAGAATACTCACACACACAGTCCCACAGATACACATGAAATACACACATAGTTCTTGACTCTGCACTTCAACGGCCTCTCTCCCTGTCTCTCTCTTACCACCCATCATTTATTGGCTAATGTCTCCCCTCTCCTCAGCCATCAGAATCTTGCTGCTGTATCTATTTTTCTCTCTCCCCCCCCCCCCCCTTCCTTCTTTCTGGGGGAAAATCAGCTGTATCAGCACTGTGCTTACCTTCCACCCTGAGAACATTCTCTCTCTCACACACACATACACACACACACACACACACACACACACACACACACACACACACACACACACACACACACACACACACACACACTGAGTGAATAAGATTAAAGGACGAATGACCTGATTTAGTCTCTGTCTGTTTACAGCTGTAAACACGCATATATTTGGGGGTAGATCACAAACACACACACACGCACAGAAATGTTCAAATGGTGCATGTGTGTGTTCGTGAGCATGAAGCCTTGACTAGCTGTAGAGTCTAATGAAGGCGTTTCTCACTGTGACTCATCCTCGCTCAATTTAGGCTCATGGTTGGAGTTTTAACATTCCCACGTACTGATGTGTCTCTGCCACCTCCTTACTTTTTTAATATTCTGCCCTCTCAACCTGCTCTTCTTCACTGCCATCTCCTCATTACAATATCTCCACTTCTTTTCCTGTACAGCCATCTTTCTGCACACATGCTCTGTCTCCCTCTCTATCTGTCTCTCCCTCTCTTGCTCCCATGGGTAGTGGTGGGATAATTGGAAGCAGAGGTTCTTCATTGAGATGATGCTGAGGCCAGTCAGGTGGAAAGCCCTCTTAATAGACCTCTGCTCTCTCCATGCACACACACATGCGCTTATGCAAACACTTTCACACACATACAGCATATACTGTTCAGTGCGTATGCAGCCATGCACACCTATTCTTCTCCTTAGAGGCCTACATTTCTGGGATTACGCTACTTTCCATTCAGCAGCGACAGCCCATGAATTCCCATAACTGTGCTATTTTTCCTACCTTCTCTATCTCTCACTTTCTGTCTTCTTCTGTCCCTCCCTGTCTTTCATCCTCCCTCCATCAATTTACCACTCACTTGAGACACCTGTGCTGCAAATCCATTCTTTTGTATCGCTCAGTTGCAATCATATCTCAGATCTTTTCCTTGATAACAGGCAATCCCCCAACTGCCTTTTTCACAATACCCGACGCACGTCTCAGATTGCCACAGCACATATCACACTGCAATATTTAATCTCCCTTTGCATGTGAAGCCAGTTTCTTTGTTTTTTCTGATGGTATCCATTTTGTTTTTTTCTTAGCCTGGGCAAAAGATTCGGGGCCGTTTCTGGTTTATGACAGATGATCATGATTTGGATGCGGCAAGAATCCCCACCAGTTTGTAGACCCCCCCCCACTCCCCGCACTTTCAGCCCCTCCATCATACCCTCTATCAATCCCCCCTTCCCCGCAGTGCGCTGCTGAACCAAGATGGCTGCCTTCCAACTCAATTTGTGGTCAGCGAAGGGGCTATTTGCATGAACATGTGTCCTATCGTTTAGCTGATATCCCACAGTGACAATCTCACAGAGAGGAGTGAAGTAATGCATGTATTAAAGTCCTCTTCCCTTTTTGGTTCTATTCATCTTTCCTGCACCGGTGTTTTGCAATTATTTTTCCCAACACCAATGTGGTACTTAAGGATGAAGTGAAACACTGAGGCCTCTCTTAACACTGAGAGATAAAAGGCAGGGATGTAATAGATTATTAAAAAAAAAAAATGGTATACACATGCAGAGAGAGAGAGAGAGAGAGAGAGAGAGAGAGAGAGAGAGAGAGAGAGAGAGAGAGAGAGAGAGAGAGAGAGAGCACATGTGGGAACATGAAATGAAAAGTAAAGTGACACTTGGGAAAGGGAATGTTAAGGATGAGCTAAAAGTGAGATGAACACCATTGTCCTTTGCATAGATGAATCAACCTGTAGTGACGGGAAACAAATGAACAGAGGACACCTGTTTTTTAATTAGAAGGCTATGTGCGTGTGTATGAGTACTGCCAGCATGTGGGTGGCAAACATGTTAAATGGATTTAATAGCGGAACCTGGTAAACTGCTGAAAGCTGGTACTAATAAGACAAGGCTCATTACTCAAAAGTATATTACTGGTTTCCAACATAATTTTAGTACATTGGTTATTAGTCCCTCAGAGGTTGTACTTGCCACACAGTCATTATAGTATTTTATTAAACATCTCCAAACTTATTAATTCTGTCTGCACCTTCTGAAAATCAGGGAATAGTCACTTTATGCAGTTTACCTTACCTTGTACAACCTGAGGGTACCAAACCATTATACATGACCATCCCTAATTAATAACTGATTTAAGTAGTTATTCTCATAAATTATGAACTACTGTACTGGAGTTGAGTCACGTGTTCAGACTACGGATATCTCACAGCACTCATCTAACGTTAACGTCAAGTGAAAAGCTTTCAGGTCTGACCTTGGCTGCTGGGGTAGTTCACACATTGAAAGGACAAGCTGCTCCACCACTGAGAGCCCAGGAGCCTCTAATTCAAAGGTGATAACATGTGAATGATTGAGGTGACGTGCTTAGCTAAATGTTTAAAAAAGGAGATACTCGCCCTCCATTGCTAACGTTACCTGTTTGGGATAATACGTAGATAGCGTGAGCTAGCTAGTTGCGAGTAGCTAGTAGCTAGTTACAGTAGCTAACGGGTTAGCTACAGAGCCAGAGAGAGAATGTGGTGCTTTTAGCTCTCTTAATCAGCAGAGACATGGATAATGTAAACAGACAGCAGTCAAGGTAAATTTAGTAGTTTGGCTAAATCGCTAAATTATTTAATTTAATTGGCTAACGTTACAGCTGCTAAAAACCCCCAGCGACATTTCAACGGTTAAGTAACGCTGAATGGGAAACCGTTATTTTAAATTCGACGTAAACGACCACTATGTTTAATTTGATAGCGTTATTTTAACAAACGCTTATCCTCATAAAAATAACACCAAAGTCATGTTATGTGAAGATAAGCTTAATTTTACATTTCGAGATTGAATTATGTATTTTATTTATCTTCCGTTTGATTTTCAGTGTCAATAGCTGGAAATGCAATAAAATCACTTTAGCATGACACCTAACCTAGATTATATTTGTCACCAACTTTCTCAGTTCCACGTAAAGACATTATTACACAACATCCAAGTGAAACGAGTCATAAGCCCATGTTTATTTGGAACATCAGAATCACTTCTGGAAATGATGCCAACAGTTTGATTACTAGGCTACTAAGAATAGTCCAACCTCAAAGCAGCACTTGAAAGTTATTTATGAAGTTCTGAGGGTGTCAATACACTCAGAACCATAAATGAAATGAATGATCTCAGTTTATTGTCTTGTTTGTTGCAGGACAAACAAGACTAGGTGACACATACTAAAATATCAAACTAAACATCTAAAAATGACACAAATAACAGTTTATTTGCCTTTTTTAAATGGCTCACACCAGCTGAGTTAAATCTAGCAATAGATCTTACAATGTTTGGGTTTATTTTTGTGTTAATCAGAAGTCATATTAAATGTTCATGTGCCTTGGCACACTGGCATTTTAATAAAAAATGTAATTCAGGCACTGTTTTAGCACTGCCTTTGGTCTGTCCCGGGCTTCTCTGCATCATGTGCACCTGGGCCACTTGGCCACAACATCAAAGATCATGCATGCATAACCAATATGTGTTGACACTGTTGTATGGATTACATTAGCATGTGTCCTCACCTGTGCTTGAAGTAACACTATTATGTTATGTTATGTAATGAAAGCTGTTTTAGATTCATGACAAATCCAAGAAAACATGTATACAATGCATTTACATTCATATTTTTAATTAAACATTTAATACAGATCATCATAACTGTAGCTGTATGTTCCTGTTTTTCACTAAGTGAAATTTCAAACACGTTTTACAGAGTGGCTTCAGTTTTGTGTATTGAACCAATTACATCCAGAGGATAGATGTTTGAATCAATAAGTATCTTTCGAATATCATTATTATTTGAAACCAAAAATGTCCATTTTGTATTTCCACAACTCTATGAATGTGTGTAGAAGTTTCTCCTATCTCCTATGATTGTTCGCCAGGCTGTTGGGAACTCCTTTCAGGCTCTGCCGTTCTCATTAATAAAATCAAAGTTGGGACCAATTTTTGTGATATATATATATATATATATATATATATATATATATATATATATATATATATATATATATATATATATATATATATATATATATATATATATATATATATATATATAGTATAGTGGAAAATGGAAATGCACAAAAGACTAAGTGAAATTGGCCACAGTTTTCCGACTATTGGTGATACCATCTTTAAAGTAACATCCAACATGAAAAGAACATTGTGTACTTAGATTCCTTTGACATGGTGAGGTGGACAATACAGGTAAAAATAGCAAAAATATTTTCTTTTCCAGTTGAATTGCATATCTAAAAGGTACTGGTTAGTTAATAAAAATGGTTGTTGACTCAGAGTGTGACAATGTTATGTTTGTTGTCTGTTCAACTATTTGTTATTTCCCACACTGGCTACTGTGTTTCTAATTTGCTGTGGATACATGTTTGCAGTTACTCTGTATTTCACTGATTGAAATAAATCTGTTGAGGTTTTCTGTCCTGGTGAGGTCTTAGCATTTTAATAATATGTGGATGATTCAGAGCCCCGTTATACAAAAAGTTATCCTTGAATGCCGAAGGGAACAGCTGGCTTGATGGAAGTGGGCTTCATACCTGACCTTGCGACCAACTGTGCTGTTGATTGGATCTTTTTTTTTTTGTCTGATCGTTATTGTCCTTCTGTCCATTTGTTCTCAGGTTAACAGGGTTCCAGCTGCCCTCACCCATTGTGAGTACAGGCTCCAGGCTCACACTGTGGCTTCTGTCTGACTACGCAGTCAGCGGGCAGGGATTTAACGCTGTCTATGAAGGTAACACAACTTTCATGTTATTTGTTTATGAGCCTCAGAAAAAGAAATATCATGTGGCTTTTGTATTTGCCTGCAGCACAATAGTATAATAAATCACAAAGTACATGTGCAATAAGCCAAAAAAATGACTTCAGAGATTGTGGCTGTGTGACTAATATTCAAGTTAAATGTTACTTAATTCCTTTCTTCATCATTGCTCTCATGTCAGTAAGTAATGCCAATAATTATGCTGGGATCTTTCAGCCACTCCTGATCGTGTTGCATAGCTTAATAGGAAAGTGCTTCAGAGCTACCGAGCAAAGTATCTCAAATATCTCAACAAAATAGAGAAAACTGAGTGAGAAGGAGAGAATATGTTGTATACCGTGACTCATGTTACGATACAAAATTATATTGTGTGCACTGAACTAATTGTATTATCAGAAGGTTTAATTTAAATCCATTCTATCCAGCTAGGTTATCGTCTCTTCCTTCCCAGGCCAGGGCTGGGACCTTTATCACGGTGACATGGAATGCTTTATGACCCATAGCAGGATGATATTAATGATGGCACTCTTCAAATGAATGCAGGAGGAAAGGCGAGCTTAGGGAGGGGAAAGAAATACAAGCGAATGACTAATTAGGCTAATTACCTGACAAGAGTTTGTCAGTCTTTTTGAGATATTGTGAATGTGGGGATGTGGCTCGTTGAAGCAACATCAAGTGACTCGGGAGACCTAAGACCACATTGCGTGACTAGATAAAACTAGATAAGACAAAAGAGCAAAGAGACTGTTTGTTAACTCCACTGGGAGGCAATTGGGGCATCGTGGCTTTCTTTCTCACTAGTGGAAACAGAACTGTCAGACTTGTCTTGTGTCTGACCTTGGATGATGTAGCTGTCTCTTCCTTCAAATATGTTTGCAGAAACATTTATTAAAACGGGTAACTATAGTAATTTAACACTTTAACTACCTGAGTTACTACTTTCTTTCTTTCGTTTTTTTGCACTACATGCAGTCATACACTCGCATTCATACACTTTATAGTCACACATATATCAAGAAAGCCAAGTTAATAATGTCAAATAATGAAAATCTTAACTCTCGTGGTTTCTTTCGTACCAAGGGTACTGGTTCAGGCATATCAAGCCTGTTGAGCACCAAGGGAAATGAGTTCAAAGCCATAATTACCTGTCACCCACCTAACATGACACTGGTGAAACCAATGGCACTGACCCATGTCACATGGGAAAAGAGAGAGGCCCCGCAGTGCTGACATGTGGCGCTGCCGTGTAGGTTAGAGTGAATGTTAATTGGAGAGTGAGAAGTACAGGAGATATGCAAAGCACAGCATCAGTTCACTGTCACTGAATGGATGGCAGACCACCCACAATTATCCTTTATTACACAGGGTATGCACACCTATGAGTCTTGGCATTCTATTCCTTATTCTTTATATGAGATGAAACCGCCTCCTTTTTTTTAACTTTCCTTTATTCTGTTGAGTTATATTCTATTCTGCAATTCCTTTGAACCGCTTTGGCAATTTTTCATGGCACACATGGGTTCTTTGACAGCTCTGTGCCCCTGATATCCCTCTAGGGCTCCCTGGCCTTTGCCAGAGGTAATAAACCTCCACCCAGTGCCTAGACCTATTTTATCTGGTTGCTGATTATAATGAACATGAGGCTTACAATCAGCTCGATGGTAAACAAACAGAAAAATACATTCTGTGTATATTCCATAAGAAATATGCCACTCCAGCCATTTTCTGTGACATCTGAATGTTGAAATAATTCAGTGAAGCGATAAAAGGCTATTGCAAGTTTAATTTAAAATTTCCCCAGTTAATTTCCACAATAGATCTTTTCCTCTTCTTTATATTTTTTGGCCTGCCTCATACCGGCTGTCAGCAGGAGAAATGAGAAGTTTTCTGCTATTGAACTACCCAGGCAGCCGAGAAACACCAGGAAGATGTCACAGAAGCTGACGCACTGCTTTGTACTGTTTTGTATGAAGTCAGTTTGACCAGAAACCATTGGCATAGAGCCACTGCTCTGCTTTGATTTGATTAGTTCGCAGTTAGAAATAGTGCACATTGGTCAGCAGGGGACATGACCAAAGATTGTATATAATCAGAGATCCCACTGTGTATCATCTCAGGAACTTACCAGTATCTATCTAGGTGGGTAATTTTAAAATGTAACCGGCATGAATTGTCCTGTATTTACCCCTTCAGTAATTTCCATTTAGCTCTTTTCTCTGCTTGTCAGATTACCCTTTTCTCAGTTGGTTTTCTATGCTTAACAGATTGTTACACTCCATTTGAGCCACAGACAAACAAATATCTTGGCGCATGGCCAATCTTTGTCCTCTTTTCTGTACATGTTGCCCTTGTTTTAGCAGTAAAATGTTATAGACACACAGAAGACTATATGCATAATGGCCTTTTACATAATCTCATTTTATTGTCACTGTATGTAAGTGCTGCATGTTGATAGCTCATCCTTAGTATAGGCTACAGACTAAGTTAAATCATAACCGGCCTGTTAAATTACAGGTTTATTTGTGTGCGTCTTTGTTATTTCAACAATATTACAGTTTAATGGTGACACACAGACTCCTCTTTGCTGTTAGGGTTTGTTTCATTTCCCCACACTAAACCGTGCAAGTGGAGTGTGTTATGTCAACCTCAGGGAAAGTAAACTTGTGAATAATGTACTTTTAAAGTAAAGAATGCCAGCTGCATGTAGGTGGGCATGACCCAGAATGCAGATCGGTTGCGTTACGTCTCTGCCATGGTTTGTTTGGTCAGAAAGGAGCAGCAAGATATTTAGTTTTGCTCATTTTTAAACTTCAAATGACATCTTGTGAAAATATACAAATGCCAAACATAAATATAAATAAGGATACATTTATGTACTTCAGTGCACATTCCAGGTCTCTATTAAGTATCTACTGTACATTATATTTTTATTCATTCTTAATCTACTACTCCTTAGACAAAATATAGTAATTGTGGGTTTTTCAGGTAATAGCCTGATATCTTTGGTTATTTTAGTTCAAATAAAATATAGTTCTTTTGATTGGGATCTCACTCCTTTTTATGTTACACTAATGCTTAATGTCTGGCTGATTTGGACAGGAAACCTGTCCTATCTTTAGCTGTTGTTGTGCCTGCTCATTACATATTACCCGCTCCCCAGCCAAAGACGACAACTGTTCTTGGCTTTGTAGTAATAGAGTGGTTTTACTTGGCTGTGGTGGAAGAGAATCAATGTAGCCTTGATTATGTTTTTGTGCATAGATTTGTCTGACTGCCTCAGTATGTCTCTGTGTTGATGTCACTGGCTATATGTGTGAGGCTTTTATTCACTAAGTGTCCTTCCATTTTCTCAAATAGGATAAATGTATTTTTTTCTGAGCCTGATTGGCTTTTCTCAGCACAGCTTTTGGCAGTAAAACCTCAGTAGTCTACAGACTTTTTTTTTATTAGCACTGTGCTTACCATCCACCATTTTGGTGCGAGCCCATCTCGTCTATATTAGATATCTGTTCTGTTTCAGCCCACACTGCAATAAGCCTAAGTGCTGCACAGTCCATCTCCCCAACACACTGCGTAATGGCCGAGACCACTCTGGAATCTATCCCCTCTCATCACCATGGCAACCACCAGACTCCTTTTTTCCGTCTTGTTCTTTTCTTTCTCTTCATCTCTTTGCAAACTCTTTATTCATGTTTAATCTGTAGCTATAGAGAAGGAGGCTAACGGAGGCAAAGGGAATTGGAAACATTTGCAGAGCTTCTGAAAATATCTACTGGGAATGGAAGACGATTCTTATCTCTTCATGTCTTCTGCATTCCTTGCACTACACCATTGCCTGTTTTCCTCTCCATCTTTTTTTCTCCTTCTCCCCTTCTGTCCTTAATCTCCTCTATCGCACATCTCAACCTCCATGGTCCCCATATTTTGTTGCCTCTTCCCTAATGTTATCACCCGCGCTCCCTCTCTCTTGAATATTAAAGTACCGTGATGATTATCCAGTCATGTGTCGCCAAGTTTCTCTTTCGTCTGTGTCTTAGTTGCATATTCAATGTGCCTCCCAACTGGGTCAGCTGAAAAAAATAAAATAAAATACAGCCAACCCTGCCGCACGACTCAAGCAGCCTGCCTCCTCAGCATTAAGTCACCGCAGGTGTCTGAAATAGGGAAAAATGGCATGCACACAAAATTTCATGAATTCATTTGGTATACATTTTTTAAAATCAGTTTTGCGTGTATCCATTGTTCAAACATTAGATTCATTACTACTGTATAGCTCAGATCTGCATCTGAGTCTAAGGTGAATTATAAATGCATTTGAACAACGTGTGGTTTAACAAGTCTCGCCATAAGCACATTTCTTTCTGAAAGTGAGTAAAGGAGCAGCAGAGGGAGTCCTTTCAGCAGCACAGCATTCTCCTGCATCGAGAGCTGATCTACAATCGTGTCTCTATCTACTCCCCCCCCCCCCCCCCCCCCCCCCCCACCTCCTCCTTCCTATTAGCATGAGAGAGGAAAGTGGGGGCAGAGTAGATGAGGGTGATGAGAAAGCAGTGAAGCATGAGTGAGTCTAGTGCCTAATTGAAAAATGAGGCTTGTCCCCTTAAGTCAGGGAGTTGGCCAAATGAAAGTGTGATGGCAGAGGGGAAAGAAGAGTATGGACCTGGATCAAATCCTAATGTTCTATTTTCCCTCCACAAGGACTTATACACACTTTACTCAGGTGTATATTATGGCCATGTTTGGGTATTTGTGTCTGTAATTTAAAGGGAGGGGTCAGGGGGGGATTTATAACCTGCTGAGCCCTTTCCTTGGATGTTGTTGCTGTTCGCTCTGATACAATTGGCTTTGATTAGGAGAGATGCACAAAAGTAATTGTTTGCCAAAGAGCAATTTACATGGATTGTTTAATGATTTCGTTTACATATTCAGCATCATTCTGCAGACATATTATATTCCTGTCTTCTCTCTATTGATGTATACTGCCTTCTCGCTATATTAGTAATGCACTCTGATACTTTATGGATTCCTTTTTGGCTACAAACAACACAGTCCACTTTTTGATTAAATATGACCAGTAGCCTCCAGCATAAAAAAAAAGAATATCAGAATTTTGCAAGAAGAAAACAATTAATAAAAACAAAAATAAAGGACATGTCTGTAAGACGTGTAAACAAATGACAAACAAATTTGCGCATACACTGCAGCTAGAGATAAATGATCAATTCAACCTGATTGTGCATCGGTTATCGATGCAACTGGGTGGCTTATTAGGCTTCACAGTAGCCCTGCATGCAAGACACTAATCATGTCGGTTAACAGTAAATGATCGGTTAACAGTTGTCGGTCAGAATTATTTATTTTTTAATGAGCATCCCTAGTTGCAGGCCATATATTTATAATCCCAGTGTTTCCCCTATATTCATTTTGATGCATCGCGCCACTACAAAATTAATATTGGGCGGTTTCATTTCATGCATTCAGTGTATTTTATGCCGTTAAGCTTATCTTTTATACAAAAACCCATGCTACTCAAAGCGGCCTCTCTCATGGTCTTGTGTTTCACTTTGCTTCAATTTGCATTAAATATCTCATGAGAGCTTGTTGATGTTGGGTACTATAGTTTGAATAAAGAATAATTGACATTTAGGTTGAATTAAATTGAAGATTTAAATTGTTACAGGTAATTTAAACATTGCTTTATGACTGTTATGTACTGGAGTCTATACTACAAAACATAAATAAACCGAAAGAGGTGTTCCTTGTTACTGTTTTTAATGTAGTTTTCCACAGTACAATGTACAGTACAATGATAAATAAATTGCCTTAATATGGTGTATAGTATGTGAGTGTGCTCTGGCAGAAGGTCAGGGACCAGGGAAGGCCACGGACTGTTTAAATGTCAACATGGTTTCAAGCTTTGGCAGCCACATTAGGAATGGGGTTTGTAATAAAGCACTAAAAGTATTGTGGAATACATACTGTGGTATTTAGTTTATAACAGAATAAATATGTTCAAAAGGCAGCTTTGATATCATTTGCAGCTCAAATACTGTGTCTGCTGAGTAGTTCTTTCCGGTCTAACTACCTTGACTGCTCTCTTGGCTGGGCATGTTATTAATGCATTTTATATGGTATATTTGTATAGTTAAGTGTATGCATGCACATATGCACAGCAGTTTTTCCTCAGTTGTGAAGACGTGGAGGCTGAAGCCATTATATGTTTCCATGCTAGCCAAACTGAGGTTTGCTTTTTCTCATCTGCTTGATTTTTTTCATTTTTTTTTTCATCGAGTCTTAATGATGTTGAGACTGAGGAAAATAGGCGAAAATTGCAGCATTGAACTTGAAAAGTTTCTGCTGTTTCTGTAATTGTTTGCAAAATGCATCTCAGATTTTTTAACAAAAGCCAAATGCAGTGATTTTTGGACCCAATTGCCACAAAAAGCTTGGTGTTTCTGGTGGAACTGTTAATTTCACACCTGCCCTCACATCAGCACAATGTCTTTCCTATTTTGACTGCAGGTCCAATGTAGTAGTTCTTCGTCGCAACAATTGGTTCCTTTTTATGTCATTTAGTTGTTCATGTGGTGCAGCTTTTGTTTCAGGGAGAACGCCACAGTGACAGACAGGGATACTGCAATTGCAAAAATCCAGGAACAAGTGCTTCTTATTACAGTGAGGTTCAAGAGCCTGAACTTATTTAATGTTAAATGGAAGCCAAGCTATTATGGCTGTTATTTTACTGAATGTATTTACAAATGCTCTTGGAAAATATGGGCTTTTCAGCACGTCAGGATAAGCAGAGCTTCCTCTCTGGCAGATTGTAGCTGTTATTAGTGTCTGGCATGGGAATCGTCCGCCAGCGTGTCTGACCGTTAAATGCTTCTGACACTTAATTAATGGCTGATTGTTGTGCGGCACTTCTCCGTCAGGCTAATAAAGACTGTTTCGGCTCACGCATGCATAAACACAACCACTACTATGCCTGGCATACACACCCCCTTTCACAAACAAACACTCTACATCAATATTCCAATGCACCAGAAACATTTAGACAACACCAAAGAAATGATGATGAATTTCGTGCAACTTACACTTGCATTAGTATTTTAAGCCTGTTTTTCATCTTCACCACTAGGGTTGGGAACTGAAACTCGGTTCCAGGTGAGAACTGAGTACCAGGTACCCAAAAAAACGCAATGAATGTTTTTTTACTGTTTCAACTCATATTTAGTTTGTATTGACCGCCATTTAATCTATGAAGTAAACACTCTTGCCTGTCTCGCTGTACTCACATCTCCGGGACTGTGACATACCCGTCCCAACAGAGCGAGGCCAGTAGGTCTAAGTCGCTTGTGATGCCAGGTCTGGAAATTATTTAAATTAAAGGGTTATTATTTTATTAATTTTTGATTGTATTTACTGCCTGCCTTATGTTGAACCCTGTCTGCTTCACTTCGGCAGCTTTCAGTGTCGCAGTAGGGGAGACCAGGGGAAATTGTAAGATCTAAACATCAGAACTAATTTGTGAATGAAAAAAGTTATGAACAAATTATTATTGAATCATATTATTTAATAAAAGTAACCTTATGGACTAACCGGAACTGTTAAAATCCAGACGATACCCAAGCCTATTTACCACTATATCAGTGAATCTTTTTTTTTTTTCAATTACATTAAGAGAAAACAAATCCTTTTCTGGCTCTTTTTATTTGTATCTCTTATTCTCCATCGAGACCGTTAAATGTTTTATACTTTTGAATTTAAATTGTACACTCAACAGAAGAGTGAGTGAAGTACAAACACCAGCTCTTTAGACTTAGTTCAAGTGTAATCATGCATTATATTGTTCTTAATCTAAAATGACTGGTGCACTTGGGTTAAGGGAGAGATGTAGTTGTTGAAATCCTTCCAGCCGTCTCTTTCCCTGCTTCACATTATGTTAATATTTGATACTGAATCCCACATCTGAGCCTTTTTGGGATTATTTTTCATATTTTCTTTATCCTTTTTTTCTATTTTTATAAAATTGACATAAGCTAAGACAATTCATTGCCAGGCACATCTGCTTTGCACAGCCCACACTCAGTGTTCTGGGTCTCTACCATCAATCTTCTTGTCCTCTTAGTGGTTTTCTGGGTGAATGGGTGGCAAGACAGGGTCTAGTCTGCGGCAGTCAGTACAAGTTATTGTTTTGCTCTCCAGATAAGGAGTAGAAAACAACACTCCCACACTATAGTTGCACACAGACACATCTGCACAGAACACATTCAAGCGCACCCATTCACACAAGTGGACCCAGGAGTACACACTCAAACATAGCATGATGCATCTGCTGCGCAGTGGAGCATATGCAGAAAGGTCACCCCTCCCTGTGAACCCATGGCTTTGGGTGAGTTTGTTTGCAGTGCCTCAGAGCAGCCCAAGAAGTGTGTGCATTTTGCACCAGATTTCTATAACTCCCTGCGTGGGCGACTACATGTGTATTTCTCACTAGGGATGAGGCTGTGTACAAAAGTATGCATTAACTCACTGAAAGTGCATATGCTGTGTATATAAATCATAACATTAAAAAGTTGTTTTAATACTCTTCGAGTCCTCCATGAGCTGTTCTAGAAACAGCAGGTGGATATGCCTTTGTTAGACCACTTCTCTTTGTTTTTTTTCTGCAGACATCTGCATTCAGTAATAACAAACTGAATATAATGTACTTTAGGCATGGGATGATATGAACGTTTCCTGTCACCATTATCCTTGTGATTTACAATATTATCCCAAATAATCATCAGAACATGCTTAAAACTCTTCATATGGCACTTAAACATACAGGAATCACTTTACCTTTTACATTTTGTTCAGAAACATTATCTTGATAATGGAAATTGACCGCGATAATAATAATCAGCTTTATTTGTATAGCACCTTTCATACAAGAATTGCAGCCCAAAGTGCTTCACAGCAAAAACATAACAATTAGTACAAGATTAGACAGAATCAGAGCATTTACAGTACAATAACACAGTGTAGATGTAAATTAGTCTGAAGTACCATTATAAAAATAGCAGAATTAAAATAATATAAAATAACATTGGCACACCATTCTTGTAAATGTTTTAAACTATCAGGGCCATATTTTGAAAGTATGAGATCATACATGCGATGACTTTATTGTGAGTGTTTTTTGGAGCTGCAACCGGCGATTTTTTTTTCCTTAAGCGATTGATCTGCAGATTATTTTCTAGATTAATCGTTTGGAGAAAAGCAAGAAATCTCTATATTTAAGGTGCTGCAAACTGCATTTTTGTACGAAAAACGATTAATTACTTAATTAATTAACAACATTGTTGGCAATTATTCCATTGCAGCTCTAGTGCTTTTTATCATGAATCTACACACCTTAATAGAAAAGACAAATTAATATACGATAAAAAGAAAGCTCTTGTACATATCACACCAATTCTAAATCAATAATAGAAATCAATCCCTGGAAATAAGTGCATTCACTTTTAGAGAAGAAATGTGACTCTGGTATGGGGATATTTGATTGGAGTTTGGTTAGGAGCAAGTAGCAGCAGCGTGCGTGCGTGTGTGCGTGTGTGTGTGTGTGTGTGTGTGTGTGCCTTTGTAACGGGCTGAACACATGTTTGTGGATTGCAGCAAAGTAAGCATGTCCCAGTGTGCAACTGAGGTGTTAGCAGTGTGACAATGGCACAAAGTGACGGACAGACTAAGGAGAATAGTGTGTGTGGTTGTGTATTTCTGTACAGCACATACATACTGTACAAGGTTGTCTGTTGTGCAGTCAGGAAGAGTGAACATTGAGGTGTTTCTCTCATGCCTGTCTTTATTTCGGCTTCTGTGAAAGGCTCTCTGTGTTCCCTCCTGTTTCCACACTGATGGGGCCTACCCTCACTGCATCCTAGCACAGGGAGAGGGATATTGTGAGGAAGACAAGGGGGAGACACAGGAAAAGAGACATCAACTGGTGGAGAGGGGTTAGCCACAGAATGAACTGAGAGGGAGATCAAAAAGTAGAGTGTATGGAAAAGTAGAAGAGGAAAAATAGGAATAGAAAAATAGATGATTGAAGTGTGAGATATAGAAAGAAAAGGATGACTCACAGATGTGAGGTAATGTATTACGCTACGAATGAATCTACTTTAGGAAAGCAGGTCAAAGGAACACAAGTAACGCCACACGGCACATTTGCTGCACCGTTACTCAGCGCTCACCCATCTCCACTGCCATGCATCTTTTAGTCAGTGAGCTCATCTCCCGAAAAAGCAATAGGAACCTGAACTGCTCTCACTTCTCTTCTGACTTCCTTATTTGGTTTTGACTGCATAAAATGTCACCCAAAACACTTCATCCCCTTTACCTGTTTTGTTTGACTTCTCCAAAAGGTTCTAGCAACCATTTTGTTGTTATTCCTCCACTTTGTATTAGTGGTACCAGTCTGGCACACTAATTTTGACACTTTATGAAAGTGTGTAATTAAGCGCCTCGGTTGGCCTCTTGTAAATGTCATCTGCTCAGTTCTCTAGATCGTAGACTTTGATGTAATTAATTCCAGCCTTAGATTACCCTCATCAGCCAGCTTGCTGTAAATAAGGGCGATAGTTCATCTGTTCAATGAGGGGTGTTAGGATAAAGCCAGTTCTAGGTACATAGTCCAAAAATGTTACTAATAATTGATTTCTTGGAAAGGCAGAAAGGTTTATTGTTTGTGTGTAGTTTATAGCTTCTTTACTTTCCAGTCATTTATTGGAAATGAGCAATCCACAGATTTGTAGCCAGCAGCCATTGATTGTGAAATGACAACTGCCATTGTTGTATTTTATCAGCTGTTGAGTTTTAACATTACTCAGTGAGTTAACCAAATTACAAAATTCATTGTGCTCTAATTC
This sequence comes from Cottoperca gobio, assembly GCF_900634415.1. Lineage (NCBI taxonomy): Eukaryota > Metazoa > Chordata > Actinopteri > Perciformes > Bovichtidae > Cottoperca > Cottoperca gobio. The sequence goes on from NC_041365.1 coordinate 2,557,394, forward strand.
TGATGTCTAGACTATGTCTTAATCTTACTTTTACTCTTCTCTCTTTTTCATACTTCCATTCCCCTGCTTTCTTTTTACTCCATCTGTCTTGCCCTCCCTAACAGTAATGTTGATCCTTCTCTTCCGGCCTCTATCTCTCATCAGGATTAGCCTCCTTTGCTTGTTAGCGTGCTAGCTCTTTCTCTCCCTCACTCCCACGTTTGTCTCTTCGTACAATCCCTGTTTTGTGTGGATTAGTGCCCGTATTGTCCTCGGATTAGGGTGTCATTGTTTCTGAGCTGGGATGAGGTAGAACGTGCTTCTGAATATGCGTATGAGTGCGTGTCTGTACAATATGTGCAAATTTGTACCCGCAATTAAGACCGAGGTGAATATCCTTTTGTTCATGGAGCTTTTTTTACAACATGCAAGCAGCACAAAGTAGAACACCTTGTAATGCCTAACGGAAAGCTCTGTGAATTATGTGCTCTTTTTATTGTTTATGTAATTGGCATGGGCCTTTTTGACTTGTACCAAGTGTCGATGCAAGAGTATGTGGTACGTGTAAGCAATATGGTTGAAAAGGCTTGGAACTTGGAGTGAATTAGTGTCCACTTATGCTTTAGTTAATTGAAGGTCACACTGACAGGAAAGGGAGCTCTTGAGGATAGGAGCAAGGTGAGATGTGCTGGGATTGTCATTTTATCATGTCGTGTTCAGTTACTCATCACAGACGAGGAGAGAGCAAAAAGGAGTGAGAGTATACAACTATTAAAGGAGTTATCTGTATTGATCACATAGTGGGAGTTCTGCATTTGCTTGTTGTGACACTCAGCAGGTGGAAGGCAGAGGAGGTCTGAATATGCTGTGACTATTAATATGCACAAGACATTCTAGGCAATACCATATCAGACTTCTCATCTATTGTTTGTGACGGTACGGTATTAACTGAAGGTTAAATCCTGTCCTCCCAGTATTCTTCTCTCTCCACCCCGTGTACTTCCGCACGTCTGAAGAAAAAGCGGCACTCGTAGCAACACAACGATCTTGCAGCTCAAAGACAATATGCTATAGTTTACCTGCAGCTGAAAGACAACGCAGCACAGTTTACAGGAAGCTTGCAGCTCAAAGACAACGCAGCGTAGCATCCCGGTAGCCTGCAGCTGCACTTTCCAATACACCACAGCCTCTGCAGAACGAGAAAATCATCCTGCTTCGGTGAAGTCACCGTGTGCTACAGTTTGCCTTCCTTGTGAGTTATGTAAACAACAAATGCCCATATGTCCTTAGAGTGGTGCATTCTCAATGTGTTATTACTTTTTTTAAATTGTAAATTACAGTTGTCAAGGCATAAAACCAATTATCTGTTATCTTTATGAATCTAGACTCGAACAATGGCATAGCTGTCAGTGCTAGAAAAACAAATCGACCTTAAAATCGAAAGTCTGTTTTCTGGCTTATTTACAGTATATAGTCATCCTATCTCTTGTGTCAGGTATGTGGTGCAGTCTTTAGTTTCCCCTTAATTGCTTCATCCCAATTAATTTGATTGGAATTAAACTTTTAACTGCGTAAAGTGTATTTACTGAAGACTCAAGTAGAGACAACTTTAATAAACTCACATGTATCATTAATCGATTGTGTAATCTAATACATCATAAAGATTTACTTGCATGCATGTTACCATCCATGATGAAATACCTAGCGGCAGTTATAAACAGTAACTAGTACATTCTTTTTCATTGCTTTAATTGATATCAACCAAGCGGCTCCCTCTTGGCTGCTGTGTTTAATCATTTCGCCGTTTACTAGGCTGCTTTAATGCGCAGCCATTCATCAGGCCGGACCTATCGATCAGCCATTGTCAACTCCTTCCACGCATCCCTTTCAGACCTTACCGACCTTATTCACTTGTTAGCCACCTAAATGTTAAAGGTCAAATGTAAGGTCTCGTACATTTGTTCTTGGACGTCGTGAATGTAGTCAAAGCTTTGTTAACTGAGTCTTTGTATAGATTTGTTTAAATAAAAGTTTTAGTCAGTGTGCAAATGCAAATAAAATGGAAGTTAATATATGTATATGTTTGATGTCATGGTTACTGACCAAGTATGGGATTGCTGATCGTTCTGTATTGGATTGTGAATAATTGTGTACTATGACAAATTGCAGTGCTGAATCTTGTAGCACAAACAAAGGCCAGGAAAACAAATGTGACCAAACCTACAGACTTATACAAACACAAGCTATGCATAATATTATTCCCTCAATACAATCACATGGGTCAGCTGTGTTTGTTCTACTTCTTCTTCACTTAAAGATAATCAATGTTTTTTGTACTTTCCACTGTTTTGACGCCGACAGCGGAGAAACGGCCTGGGCCATTTTAGGTTGATTTACTGCATGCAATAGAGACAACCAGGAAGTGTCTTTTGAGATATAAACCTTCCTGCTCAGAAGGTTTGGAAGTAGACAAATATCTCCACGGGTCACACAGCAACTGGGCTTTTAGCCGATTTGTGTTTTTTTTCTTGTGTTGATGTTTGTCCTTCTCTCAGCATGTCTCACTGCCTGCCTCTGTGTGTGGCTGACAAGCTCAAGCTCATGGTGCAAACCCGCCGTCACTGAAGCGTAAAGTGAAGGCACACCTGTTTGTTTTGTGTTTGTCTCTTACCCATCATTTGGCATTGCTATGTGCTCTATTTGAGGCCTTAATTCACAGTTGCTATTCAGTGTAATGAGGCAAAGACTGGGAACAAGCTGAGGTGCTCTGTCAAAGGGAGGAGCCGGTGGATATTTTTGGGCGAGCCATCTTTGTAAGCTGGGAAGTAAAATTGGCATCTTTTGTGTGAGTTAAGAGTGGAATTCTGCTTTCTTTCCTTTGTACTCTGTATTCACGGTTGTGTAGCTCCTGAATAATGTCTTTTGAGTGACAACAAGGTGATCACATGGTTTATTTATGGGCTTTACCTGGATCACCTCCAAATGCCACTTGATTTAGCTGCAGCATTGCACACGGAGCTTTCTTTACAGAATGGTATGTGTATGGATTTTCAGCAGTGGGTCTGAATAATGTGTTTGATCATGGTCTTTCCTTCCTGACTAACTGTATTGGTGTCTGTTACAAAATAACCATTCTTTACATTTCCTTTTAACTTAAGGATAACAAAGGATGAAGCAAACATTGACAATAGGATGGCACATCGTCAGGGAACTATACCCCTGCACTAGGTCTGAAATCAAAAGAAGAGACTAACTTAGGGAATACAGGGTGGGATTTGACGGAAACGGTGAAGCAGTAATACCATGAGTCACCATGATTATTTTGTGGCTGGAGGGGGTAGAGGAAGAAAAGGAACACTTCAGAGTATTTAGATAAGATGATTACATGCATCTTATAGAAAAGGCCTGAAGTGAAGTAGGCCTACAATATAAATTAAGGTTACAAGTCTTTGAGGGTAAGAAGATAAGAGAAGAGGAAGGCGTGTTCTGATGGATTATCATATTGTGATGACAATGAGTCAGAAGTGAAGAAATCTATAATGCAACAGAGCAATAACCATGCACAAGAAATGTAATAGATGTTATGATTGCATGATTCATCCCATATAACTACAGTTCAACAATTGGCCAAATGTTATCAATAATAATATTACAAAAGATCTATATGTGGTTCACATTATGATTATTGCAGGGTTGATGAGAGAGAGAGGCTGCTTTAGACATGGAACAGAAGATCTAAATGGAACCATTCAAACCACTTTTATTGCAGGTAGAACAGTTCATTCAAATTGGTAATCTTCTCAGAAACTAATGATAATATCAACAAATTGTTTCTTAGGGGTTTTTCACTGCTCCTGATTCTTTCCTCATTTAGTTTGTCTCTTGTTGTTTTCTTATATTGTAGCAGAGGCAACTGAGGCTCCTACTTCATTAAAAATAAACTGTAATGCATTGCCAGCTGTCATACAGGCAGATCATGCGCTTGATCTAAAACAATTGCGAGCATAAGAAATAAGGATGATTTAACTGGTGAAGCGGAGCGTATAGACTAAAGGCAGTGCTGTGAGTTCGAGTTAAGCCAAACTCAGAACTGCATGGAGTAAAGAGGCTTTACTTGTGCACAAGCTACTTGCTCTATAGGAATGAAATACTTCCTTTGACCTTTCTGTACACAAAGGCCTTTGGCAGAATGTGAGCCATCGTATTCTTTACATTTCAGGGCTCGATATGATCCTTTTGTCCACCTGACAATGAAATGCACCCCTCATGACCAGGCATAACTTGTCTGGGTAAAAATGACAATAATTTACTGCAAAATGCCAAATTCAGATTATTATTATATATCATTAAAAGCCTCCAAACAGTGTCAACATATAAAGGAGAGGTGTGCATGGTTTGTTGTCACGAGAGGTCAGCAGCCTTAAATCTGTTTTAGGACAGTCTGTGATCAATCACATTCTCCTTTTTTCTTTTCATTCATTTTATGCAATTATTTCCACCAAGGAGTTTAAGATTTTGCCCATTTTTAGATAAAGAGGAACACAAATACACACTTTGCTAATAATAACTATTTATTATAAAATAAAAGTAATTTGTATCAATCGACTAAAATATTGAAAAACAAATCTATTATTATTATTATTAATAATAATACTAATAATAATAATAATAATAATAAAAAAACGTATGATACACACACATCTCCTAGTTAACAGCGAGTCAAGGGAGGCCTCTCTCAACTGCCGAGCTGCGTGCCACTGCGGTGCCACTTAGCTCGGCAGCTATGTGATGGATGCCTGACGGGGCCCGCTCCCTGCCACCGTCAGTTATTGCACTCGCTGTCTCTCAGCTAACATCCCCCCCTCTCCAGTTAGCTATGTTTGTATCTTAGCTAATCTAATAATATATTTTCAATATATATAATATATATTCAGGGAAAGTAGGTCATAATTCTGCAGGTTCGTGCTTGGCTAACATTATTGTTATCTGATGAATTACACAGCTGCTAACATTAGCTAGTTTTTATGCCACTGTAAAATTGGTATTCTGAATGTATTCATTTAACTAGCAATAGCAGAGTATTGAATGACACGTAACATAAGGACACACAGCATTTATTCTTTGTTCATGACTTTTAACTTGTCTGAGGGGGCAAGTACATTTCTCTTCCCTACAAGTCTTAATGTTGAGCCCTTGATTTATATGGATCAAATGTCAAAAGCTTAGAGATGTGTTGAAGGGGTGCCTCTTTACTAAATCTTTGGAACAGAGCCAGTCGGAGCCAATAAAAGCAAGTAGACAATATTTCTTGGAGTCACATCTAGTTATCCCAGTCTTTTGGAAAATATCAGAAATCCACCATTTAAACTCAGCAGGTTGGAGGAGGAGCATGTTGGGGTCTGTGTTGATTGACAGTAGCTGGCAGACTGCCAGAGTGCCAGTATTACATAGTAGAGAAAGAGTAGTAAACCAACATGTGCTGTAACCTACATGTCATGGACACAGGAGAGTCTGTTGTTAGTCAAAGAATAAGGAATAGGATTAAGGACAACACCAGAATCTAACTGGACTGTAATAACATTTACATATATATTTACAGGCTGTGCTTGTTCTAAAGCTAAAGTGCAGGACGAGACGTGTGTTTATGTTTGTATGATAACTAAGAAGGACACTTCAGCAGAAAAGCTAATATGGGTTGTTGTGGCTCTTGTGTAGCAGGCTGCTGTCTGGCTCAGTGTGACCGTCTGCTCTGCCTGTCATACAATGCTGACATTATAGCTTTATGCAGGATTTCTTTGACTCTACCAGAATAAGGTATCCATCTATAAAGACGGATACCAGACTCGTATTCTATGGAGTCATGAAACCAAACAATATCTAATATTAATTTCTCCCATTTGGTTTCTGATTTTCCTTCAACGAAGAACACAGGACAAACGATTGGCAGGGAAATATGTGTGCTCTAGCAGACAAGAAAAAAGGATCCCATACTATTTTGTCATCTGCCCTGTTGTTTTGTAACAATCATAGTGATCATAGTGCAAAGATCATTCTATCAATTCAAATGATTTGTCATATTAATTAATTCCAACTATCAAATGGTGATCAGGAATCACAGAGTTTACCATCACAAGTTTAAAAATAAAATACACTGTATCTGCTGTAAGTAACAATGAGGTGATTTGCAGCAACATGATTCGCTAGCATATGTGTATGTTTGGAAGTTGTCTGCATTTACACAGAGGCTATAATCAAAATTTCTTTGGTCATAAAGTCCTGACCAGTAAAATAAATGTTGGCAGAGCACTGACCTGTATTTCCCTTAGGTTTAGAATTTATTTGTGGTTATTGGGGCCCATCAGTGGTGGAGCAGGAGCCATTTTTCACCATAATAGCACATAATTCAGAAGTAAAGTAATGACTGTATTCTGGAAGACTTTTCAGTCAATCTGCACTTTCAGCTACATGTTTGGCTTCACAAACGTGTCTGTGTGTATGTTGTTTTAACTGTTAACATTGTCTTTTGCTTAATTTTGATAAGCATGTCTGAAAAATCTTCCATTTTGTGTCTCTGCTATGTGTACTCTACAGTATACACAATATGATGGAAACAGAAAATTATCCAATGTCAATATCCACCTCAGAAAAGTAGACCTATATCAGTACATCACAGATGGATAAGTATTCATTTGCCTTTCACCATAGAAGGCGACGAGAGGAGAGAGAGAGAGAGAGAGAGAGAGAGAGAGAGAGAGAGAGAGAGAGAGAGAGAGAGAGAGAGAGAGAGAGAGAGAGAGAGAGAGAGAGAGAGAGAGAGAGAGAGAGAGAGAGAGAGAGAGAGAGAGAGAGAGAGAGAGAGAGAGAGAGAGAGAGAGAGAAAAAGAGAAAAAGCCAAGGTTAAATAAAGGTATTGATTAATCTTTCCAATGCACCGCTGCTCTATTATCTGCACAAGTCAGATAACTGAACTGATGGAAAACTAAAGTGAATTGAAGGAGACATGGTTATTGGCATGTCAGTCTGAATTGGCATTTGACTTGTTGACCTGACAAGGTCTATATAATTGTTGGGAGGATACATATTCTTCATATGTGACGTATGAAATGACAGTGTAAACATGCCAACACAGGTTTGCAGACAACTAGAATGATAAGTAATATATGGTCAAGAGTACTGCACATGTTGGAGGATTTTCAGGTTTACTGCATTCTAAGAAAAAAGGCGCACTTGTTTTCTCATATTCCCCACAAACCTGCATGTTTACGTATCAACACTTCCCCTTCCACAAAGTCCTCTCTGGTGGGCCTTTACTGTTTCCAAGGCAACCTGCAGAGCCGTGAAGAGCAGATTGGCTGAGGGGAGGGAAAAGCAAAACAAAATGCTGGAAAACAAGATAGCAGGATAGAAGGCTTCTAGAGTTTGTTCTCACAGCAAGACCTAAGGATGGCAATATTGGTCTGACATGCTGACAACTTCTGGTCGGATGCCATGCATTTTGGTATGGATATTCATTTTTCCAGAGTATAAATGCCAATGTCTCAGCATCACTCTTGGGCAGAAATTACCAAATAATAAACAAAAATGTTAATTTTCAAATAAATTCTAATGCGTTAGACATTCTTGAATTGAACTGGGTTTGCACTGATCCAACATTTTCTCTCTCCAATACTAATTCCCAAGATCATACCGAGCACTGATTGATACCGAATCTCTTTTTCCCCCCATATCTAAGATATTTAAACTTCACTACTTGTGTAATGTAACTGGTATATACAGTAACTACATGTCACTTGAAAAGTCTATTCTCCGACATTCCTTTAGCACATTTAATTTACTGTTCTATTCTACACTGTTTTTCTGAAATAGTTTAAGTCTTTGGTATAGTGTTTAATAGACTCTTACCTATTTGTTATTGTCTTGGAAATGACTGTTTGCAATGTACAGCATGAGGCAGAATCTACTGCATCGGTACACAGTCGACACTGTGTAGTATCTTAAACCAGCAGCTGACCCAGTAATACATTGACCACTATCAAGAAAACCAGTGCAGTTTGCGTTCACACGTAATCTTCTTGATTTTTGAAAAGTGTCTGTGTACTTCATCTTGCAGGTGTGACCACATGATCCTTGAGATTTTTGTTTGAGAGAGTAATGTCAGTGGAAAGATGAGCCGGAAGAAGCCAGGGGGATTTAGATGCTTCAATCCAGACCGAGTCAAGGCTGTACACAGATGTGTTGATCCCTCTCCCCAGCTCCCACAGCCCTGTCTCTCATCTGTCTTCTGGCTTTCCTTCTCATGCTTCCCGATCCCTCTTAGTTTAGTCTCATATATAGTGAATGGCTACTGAATGGCACATTATTTCGTTTTGCAGACATTGTCGGTAGCCATCAATTCTGTATGAGCTCTTGTTCACACCTCAGCGGTTCCCACACAGCAACTGACCCTTTTACTGCACCTGCTGCGGCATGTGTGTGGGAAATGAGGATATCTAGAGTTCATTCCAGTCTGTATTGGTATGCCTTTTTTTGTGTATGTGTGATTGTCTGTGTACAGACGTTCAAACCCTCATTCAAGCTCCAGAATTTCTCTTGTTCTCAAGCTTTAGGCGCAGTTTAGCTCACAATCAGACAGGGATTTTCAATGCTGGATCTCTAGCCCCAACCCATTCAGGCAGCGACACGAAGTGCAACACGAACTATTACCTGCACACGCAACAGGTACACATACACACATTTTACATGCATATAAACACATTTCAATTATTACACCTAGCAACTTTGGTAAGGGTTTCCACTGCCTATTTAAATCTAAGGTGGCTAGTGTGTTTCTACTACCTTGAAATCTTAGTTTAGAAAATAAACATTACAGGAAAGTATTTCACTTAAAACTTGTGATAAAAATATAACAAGGCAAATTTAGAACATGGCATTCTAGAGATGATATAATTCCAAGTATTGGAGCTCTGGCTTTTATAGTTTCAAAAGCATGCATTTTTATCTCTATCCAAGACTACATACACATGCATATTTCTTCTCTTTCAACGACAATACAAATAACAGAAGCAATGTTATAGACTTGTAATTAATATTTCGGTTTTGTCCAGAGAGGATACTTCATGTAAACATTGGTGTGACCCACAATGGAGAACGTCTACCTTACACGGAGCCCTGAGTCCGCAGTCAGTGTTTTATTTAGCTTACCTTTTTACCAGTAAACATTTTTGATTGACATTGGGAATTTCTATTCTTACAACACCGACCTTACAAGACGTGGTAGTTTTAAGGTTATACTGTAGGTACTGTATATAAAGAAAATCCCTATTGCAATATTTAAGTTTCAATCAGCTTTCCCTTAAGAACGATAACAGAAGGCACTGACAATAGCGCCTTGAGTTGGTAAACATGGATGTGAACCATGCAGGTTTGAACATTTTAAGAAAAAACCTCAAGGATACATACAATACATTTTGGTTAGTAACACTGTATGTAAACACATCTTTTGTTAACAAGACATCTCCATAGGGAGCCTTTTAGTGTTACATCTATTTAGTGAAGTTAACAGATTGCTTACACACACTCAACCATAGGATGCTATCTATTTCTTGGATCTAAAGGAGAGTTGATTTCTGCATTCCTCAGCGGCTCTAACCAGAAGTGATGGGAGTTGCCAGCTTTTGTTCAGCCCATGTGAAGGGAACAGGAGGCATTGATTGAATTGCTGCTTGACAAAGCAGAAACTGCTTATTGAGCTAATGCACCTGTGTGTTGGGATCGATCTCGCAATGTCACTTCCAAATGCATAGCTTGAGAGACGTGAGAAGGGGAAGAGGCACAGGAAAAAGAATGGAAAGAGGGAGAAAATCAGGATAAGAAAAGTTGGAAAAGCGTGACGTTGGATGTACTGAGATGAATACAAAGGTGGGTACACAAAGACCTACGGAGAGTTAAAGGCAAACATACAATCTATAGTCATCTGGATTGGATTTCTTAAACAAGTTAAACTCCAGAAAGTCGTGCCACTGTATGGTCATCTCGTCTTCCGTGTCCTGCTTTCTCATGCTGGAAAGTAATTTAGAGCCAGTTTCTGCAAAATGCAGCTCCTTCCTATTGATGACGGTGCTGTTTCTTCCAACACCCTTGTTGTTGCCGCTCTCAACATCTGTCTAAAGTATCTGGATCTTTTTCTGCAGCTCCCCCTCTCTTTCTTACTTCAGACTCACTCTTAATCACTGGCCCTTCCTTAATTTTTTGGCTTATTTAAACAAAGATGGAACCTTAAAGAAAAAATAAATATAGGAGTAAAAAGATATCTGGTAATATTAGGGAATGTAGTCATGTTAGACAAAATAAAACAGAGCAAGCTTCCTGCCTGCTTTTGCATTTTATACTGTACCTCAACAGTGCATTTCATATCTATGTGTAAATACTTTACATGTTGTGTTACACAATCATGCATCTTCATCAGCTTTTTTGATGCATGCCAGACAAAGTGATGTTGAATCAATTGAGCTGAGACTGGTTTGTCTCTCCAGCTGTTATCTCAACATGTTTTTCTCTGTATCTCACACACACTTTCTCTGTTAACTCTCCTCTTGTTTGCCCTTTCCTTAACCTTAGCATATTGCTTCTGATTTACTTCAGGGACAAGAGTATTATAACTTTGATAACTTAAGAGACATAATAAATAATAATACATCTGCTCTAGAACACTTAGCAGAAATCAATTTCTTCAATCCTTTCGACTATTTCATTGTCTTACTATTGCAGCAACTATATTAATCTATCTATTAAAAATGTTAAGACTTCTTTATACAAAACCTCTTGTTACAAAGTGTCAAGAAATTCCTTTGCTTTATTTTGCAGCACAGATGTTTTTTAGAAACATTTAGTGACGAATGGGTTTTACAGAATGCAAGGATATATTACTATTCACTTTTCCCGAGAAGGAGAGGATGACAAATTGCGGAACAGACTTGAAGACAACCAGGAAGAGAGCATCAGTCTTATCAGGGTCAAAGGTCATCCCACACAAGATAGGCTTCATATCTTCTCCTTCTCCACTGTCCTTTGTCCTAGTCACCATGAAAGAGAGGTTTTAAAGAGAGATGGGAAGGACTAAAGGAACGTTAGCAGATGATGAAAGGGACGGATGGTATGATGGATGGCCTGGCTCCTTGCTCTCAGCGTGTATGTGTGTGCACACATGGTTTGTTCGCACTTGACCATGTTCATATGCTTCTACTGTTAGCCAGTGTGTGCAGTAGAGAGGGATGCATTGATGGACGAGGAGCATCCTTTGCCGTTTCAGCAGTGGAAGTGCTTAAAGCATCCCGACCCCCAGGGATGGGCCATGTCACAGTCTCCCATCCTCGTGACTTATGAACCTGCCATGACAAACATCCAAGGGCTGCTGATGCGGGTTTGGGCGTGGGGGGGTTGGGATATAATTGTCCACATGAATAACAGAAGCCAGAACTCCTGGAAGAAACCGAAGTCTCTGTTCTAAAACAGAAAGTTTTCCAATGAAAGCTGTTAAGCTTGTAGAATCATTTGTGAAATAATTCTGATGTATGAAAGTGTGTGCAGGGGAGGAAATTTAATGGAGAGTAATGTGAAGTCGTCTTGCAAATATTTAAAATTGTTTTCTCATTATTTCTCTCAAGCTCCTTGGTGTGTTTGAGTGTGTGTTTTTGTCTTTCTTCCTCCCTATCACACTTATCATACTTTCTCTCTGTTTAGGATATAGCCTGCAGAAAAATATTGTGATAAATAAGTTTAAAGCACACCGTGCAAAAAAAGAAAAAAAAGCTGGCTGTTTTTTTATACACCTCTGCCTTGGTTCTCCTGCTTTATTATACGTAAAGAGAGACATTACCTTTTGCATGAATTGTGTTTTTGTTTAAAGAGGGAAAATATTTGCGTCGCAACAAAGCAGCGGAAAAAAACAACCTGGTTTTCAAGTGTGTTTTGCACTATGTGTGTCACGGTCTTTATGCACTATGTGAAATGCTGTCAATGTTTTTGAGTCTTTATGGTAATTGGTGACGGAAACATTAACATTGTTGGAATCAAGAGATTATAGATTCTCATGCCGATTTTATATATTAAAAAAAAAGGATTTGCCACTTCAGTGCACCAGGCATAGCCCTGTTCTGGGGATTGCACCAATGGTACTTAATTTACAGCCCAAACTAATAACCTGAAATTGAGAGTGTTATGAGAAAATCACATACATGCGCACACACACATCTACACTCTGACAGTGCTGTACCCTCAATCAGTTATACTGCAATGAAATCAGTCATCCTGATCATCTCATCCCCTCTCTTTCTCTCCGTCAGTCTCTCTTACACACACACACACACACACACACACATGCGTTTCTCCGGTCATTCTCCCAGCCTTGCATAGAGCTCCTTTTTCTCACATCTGTTTTCTTCTTTAGGTTTTTTTTCCTTCCCAAGAAATAATTAATTCTCAGAGTTGAGGTTTTGACTCCTCATAGCAGGGAAAAGCACAGGTTGTAACTAATAACATTAATGATGGCTTCGTTCCATTTAGGCGTGCCAGTTATCCTTGCTGGCTTACCAGCATGTACAATATAAGGACCCCGGCACTGGCACAAGTCAAACATGTCTGCTGTGAGAAAGTTATTCCTGTAATTTACTCCAACATCTTATCCAAGCTGTATCCCCTCCCCTTCAATGTTGCTCAGACTCAAACTTTTGTGACACAGGAGCTATGGTGATCCAGCCTGGTTGTACATGGTCACAACCACAGGGGTAAAGCAGTTAACTGCATGCCACCAGGGCCCCCTGTGGCCGTGCTGCAGCACTGAAGCCTGAGTCCCAGCGGCAAATATGCTAATCAGACACAGTCTTTGTGTACAGCATATGCTAATCTGGTAGTGATGGAGGGGAAGCTGTAATAAAGTGGCCTTGGCCGGTCAAAAATAAAGGCTATGCCATAGTGGAGCCTGAAAGAGACAAGTCAGTCTGTCATCAGAGTATAGGATTAGGCCCAGGGGAGAGTACCCTAGTACTAACCAGGTACTTAAAAAAATAAATCAGCACCGAGTCATTTAGGGCAGAATCCTTGATGTCGGAGCAGGCGTACCTTCAACAGATGATGGAAAGCACAGTGAAATCACTGACTGGGATGTAGTTAGAAGTGCAGCCACAGCCCTTTGCCCTAAGTGACTCACTGCAGATTCCACTCTTTATTTAAGCCTCTTTACAACAATATGGAAATGTTGTTTGTGACATCAAGGGGTTGGCTGATATGTTTTGCTGTTGGCAAATAATGCTGATACTGAATTTCTCATACTTTGTGCTTGTATTTTTAGGTTGGAAATCCATGCAAAACAAGCTAGCATTGGATTAGCTTAGCCAATTAGGAAATGTATGACACATTTTAATTAAAAATGTATTCAAAGGAATACATTAATAAATGCAGACTGCATATTCCATCACACATAGATACAGAGAAAGTCCATTACCCCAAAGAAATCCCTCTACACACGCACACAAATACACATTTTTAATATTTGTATTTACATTCTAATTTCTAAATAACTGTCTATAAATACTGGATGATACAAACCTTTTTCTGACCTTTTTTTATATTTATATCAATTTGTATTCTGTCAGTCAATAATGCCTTTTCCAAATATGGGGAGTGACATTGTATTTTGGTGAGACAGCCTTTGTTTTGGACATCTGTCAACTGTAAACTGTAGCTTGGATTCATATCCAAGCTGTGTGATGGCGTCACTAAAGGCTTATGTTGTAGCTTCACAGCTAAGGTAACCTTTTTGACGAGTAGATGCACACACACGCATCCGAAATCAAGCACTTACAGATTATGTTTGTTGTCTGATGGTGGACTGGACATAAACAGTTTGCAGTCTATTTATTTAGCAGCCAGTTGATTCCAGAGTTTAAGCCCTGTGGAACACACTGTTGGATAAAATGATTGATCCGTCCTTGTTAGACCTTGATGTAAGGAAGTTTTAGCTTACTGGGCACCAAAGGGGAAAAAATGACAACAATGTTTTTTTAGAACTTCAAATGAACGCTTTAATAAAGCATGTTGTGTGTGATACATATGAAAATAGAAAAAAGACTATCGCAAATACGACTCACCTTAATACGTCATTTATTCTTTCACTGAGTCTTACTTATCCATGTTTAACCTTATGTATCTTAAAAAAAAAGAAACGCATATTCCAAGCTGAATATGGGGCTGGATCTCTTGGTAATACAATATGAAGCTGGAGCAATCAGATGAAAAAGCAAGTGAGCATTGAATGTGATGTTGAGGTGCCAGTAAACTGTGTTGCAGTATAGGAGCCATTCTGTCCTCTGCAGCCTAGTCCCCCTGTGGAGAGACTGAGTTTCATCCAAAGTCCAGCACATGCTCTGGCCAGCTCCCTCACTGTGCGGGAGTGTGTGACTTGGGCTCTAAACTGGATGACAGAGTACACGTGTGTGTATGGTTTTGGCAGTTTTTCTCATACAAAAATAATTGTATGAGATGCAGCGAGAAGAAAACCATCCACCAACTACACATCTATATATTATTTTTAGCTCATGTACAATAGGCGTAGCTATTCTATCTACGGTATGTCATCAAGGGGAAGAGAAGCTACAATCACATCCTTTGCTGCAAGGATCAGGAGCAAGAGATTGGCTGAGCTTCCTTTGAACTTGATTAGCATAACAACACACAATTAGACAAGGTTTTTGTCAATACTGGGCTCCCTTATTTGCATGCGAGTACATGATTGGACAAGCCGTGATGGTCAATATGGCATCTGAAGCACTTTTAGGGAGAAACACATGAAAATGTAAATCCATTTCAGTGGATATACAGTGTCATAGTGTCATGTTGCACACCTTAAATACCATGCTACGTTTTCTGACTTTGCAGGTTTGCATAACCCATCTGGTGTGTGGCACTGTATCAGCACTTCTTCTACTACACTGATCTGTGCATAGCAAGCAAAAATATTTTATTTGTGTTTTTTTTTAAAGTAAGTCATTGCTGTGTGTGTGTCATTGATTGTCATCAGACTCTTCCTGTTCTTTTCCCGGATTTTCTGGCTCTTGTCAGTACTAACATGACGCAGTGCCACAGACTGCCTCATTAACTGTCCATTCTCTCCCCTCTCTCCAGCTCTGCCCAGCTACACTTGTGGTAATCCAGGACTGCTCCTCAATGGCCACCAGCAGGGGTCCACGTTCAACATTGGGGACAAAATCCGCTACAGCTGCAGCCCGGGCTATGTGCTGGAGGGTCACACAACCCTGTCCTGCCTTGCCACTTCAGCGGGTACTGCTGCCTGGGATTTTCCTCTTCCCTACTGCAGAGGTATGTGGGAGGGACAGTGAAAATACTTTTTGTCTACAAAGCAAACCGTTATAATCTCATCTAATTTAAGTAGCTTTGTAGGAAAATGTATTCCTCTGAGGGATAAAAGCCAGCTCAGAGATATGCCAAATTGATCAAATTTAGTTTGACAAATGTTTTCTAAAAGGACTAATGTTGTTTAATAATAGATAAATAACAAAGATAAAACATTTGGCGAAATCATAGGGAGGTTATTTTAACATCAATTGTAAAGCTTAATAAAAAAATGTCTTGGTGATACCAACTAACAGCATGGCTGGACCAAGTGTCCTGATGAACATGCACAAAGATAATCATTTAGAAATGTGACTTGCACAACTCAAACATGAAACTTGATATTGTATCCATTAACCCTCTCAAAAACATGAAAATCCTAGTATTGTAAATGACAACATTGACCTTGTCTTTCAATTGAAGACTAATCAACCTTTATTGTCTTTTACTCACCAAGCGATAAAGCCCATCCTCCAGCCCACACACGCTCACATGTATTTAAACCTTATATATACAGTCTATGATTTAAACATGCCTCCACATGACCTGACAAGGTTTTCTGTGGTTATACTGATATCTTATTTACCATGACAGGACCTCATGTGTTTGCTCCCAGTCAAGTGCTTGTGCCAGTTGTCCTTCCCTCACAGTTAGCAAGCACCCCTGCGGCAGCGACACCTGCCAGTGTGTGTTGTCTGACCCAATATGACACAGCTCTTGAAAATGGTTCACTGTAGGCAGATGTCATGCTATTTTACATCATTTTGCAGGATTTTGCTTTACACAAAAGTGAATTCTCGCATAAATGAAATGCGTGCAAATGCCATATAGAACATGACAGTTTGCATGTCCATATATGTCCATTTGCTGTGTCCATGTGGCCAATGGTTTGTGTCAGTGTGCCTGCTGAGCAGAGCGCTGAGACACTGCCATCTGCAACCAGGCCGGGAGTCAGGAAGCCCACATAGGAGCACACATGGCTGGGCAACACGTGCCAGCACAGTCCCCACCCACCCAATCACATGTTCAAGCCTGTACTCCACATCAAAATGCAAAGTTATGATGTGTGCATTTCATAATCCGTTTTTCACAATTTAAATTAATTTAAATTAATTTCATTTAAGAAACTGTGAATAATTTAGTCATCTGCCTTCCCTCTGTTTTTCCTCCAAAATTCACTAACAGTTTGTTGTTCCGATTTAAACTAAGCTTTTTCATGCTCCTCCTCTCTATGCCCAACCAGATTGCATCCTGAAAAACAGATTAGGCATTAAAGGATGTGATCATGCCACTTTTTCAGCAAACTGGCAATTTCCCCTGTGATTAATTGAGGTCACACAGTGCCGCATAAAAGTCAACATGTACACCTGAGTGCTCCTTCATAAGGCATAAGTGTATTGTTAATGTCACTCCGATTTTAGAGCCTGCCCATATGTGTGTAAAAGCAGAACTGACACTACACTTCGGGAGCGGGGGAGAACATTTTGGCACGGTCAACATTCTGGACTAAGGAGAGTGCAAACGTGCCAGCACTGTCAGGCCATAGAGGATAACCATCCATTGATAATATGGCACAGATCATGTTTTACATATCCTGTCTTATGCTCCTCAATTTCTTCTTTTATCTATAATCTTAAAAACTACATCACTTGTCATGAGTGTACTTAGAAGTGATTTAACATCACTCTTTTATTCAGTTTCTAACACTCTCCTAACCCCTGAGCATATCTTTCCAGAAAAAGGCTTCTAAATGTCACCTCTTATAGCTACAACAACACACACACGCACGCACACACACACCTATTTATCTTTAGTTTGTGCATATGCTTTCTACCTATTACAAAAGCACTCTGGTTTTTAGTGGTGTGTCACATTTAAAATGATAGCTTAGCGTTCATGCTTTAGCTGTGTGCATGTTTGGTGTATAAACCATTACTTATAACATGTATGATGGCATGATTTTTTTTTATAGCTTATAGCATAGAATTGCCCACCCCTATATCTTGGTTACAATGGCACTTACACTTAATGGGAAACCATGACATCCTAAGTGACAGCTTGGCGATATGTACTGTTCAACCATGGGTAGCACCCTGACATCTACAATTGACTAAGGAAAAAATGTCATAAGTTTCTGCACACATCACAGATTGAAGTGTTCAACAGGTTTTTGTTTTCATACGGTCCATGGTATAGCCATTTCCTTTTCCATTGTCGTAAGCACTTGTATCGGTCAGTGGCAGCCACAATATGGAGAGAATGGCGGAGTGACTTAAGGTGAAGGAGAGTTTGCAGTCAGAGACTTCAAGTGTGAAGAAACCGTCTTGTGTGGAATATCAATGCACTTTCTCATTCTTTCTTCTCTCTTCCTTCTATTTCCTGTCACTCCCACTGCAACAATCACCTGTCACCCCTCTCGCCATCTCTCTCTTTCCTCATTGTCCACCCTCCCTCTGCACTTTTCTCTCGCCCATCCTTGCTTGTCACCTGTCATCCTCTTCTTCTCGCCCTTCTGTCGTGGTTTCCCTGCCTCTTCAAGTTCACACCTCACAAGTTTCCGCTCGTCCGTACACTCGCTTGCCCTCCCTTAGGGGGTTTGCCGTGGTGACAGGTAGGATGGATGATAGACAGGGCCCGGCGCCTCTGAGCTCCTCCTCACACAAACCCATACACCCCTAGACACGCATCATTTCAGGAACAGTGATGATGGGAAAGTGTCATCGAAAACTTATTTTGATGTGTCCACTCTGTTCACCAGTAAATACGGTAGTGACGTATACGCACACAATATATTAAATTCTGTATTTCCACAAATTCCACGCAGGAGTTTCAGTTCAGACATCACATTATACTGTATTGTTCAAAGCTGTGATTAACACATCAGAAGCTGGGCAGGGGATTTAACACATTAAATGCATGCTTTATTATTTAATGGTCTCCTTAAAGCAGGCATGTTGCTTTGATTTACACAAATCTGAATTAATCAGAATGTAATCACTTTCCCCCGTGTGTTGCGTTGGGTTGCATCACACACTCTACCCTGCTTTGTGCTGATGGTAAAAGCACTGTAGGGTATTTCAAAATCCTATGACTGGTGTCTCTGGCCTATGGCAAAAACTGCAGACAAAGGAACAATATGCTGTAACACATTGTCTAATTTCATGCTCCTGAAATTTTAAATCTGCACTTTGGCTGGTGGCAAAAAGATAATTTGCGGTCATGGAAAATAAATAAATAATACATTTTTAAAAATGCTAAAATTCACACCATTTTCCTGGCAAAACTTCACTGAATCCTTATCTCTGCGTCATAAGTATTATCAGTCATCTGCATATCTGCCATCTTGATATTTTCTCAAAGCGGTTTAGAAATCGGTATCTGTCAAATTAAGTTATTATTCTTCACATGTTATACATTTAGGTAATTTCTGCATTGGTCCATATAGCCAATGCATTTTTGTTTGGAAAATCTAGAAATTATAATATATAATTTTATTATTATGACATAGTCCACTATGTTACTAATATTCAATAAGCTTATAATAGCCAGTTAGAATTTAAATATGACCTTTAGCTGCCTTTTCACTACCTTGCCTCTCCTACTGTTTTGTCTGCATCAGAACTCTGTGATTATCTCTGTTTACATTTCCCTCTTTTACTAAGCCTTTCAGCACTGTCTCTCTCCTGTGCTCCCTGCAGCGGATGATGGGTGTGGCGGGACACTGCGGGGCCAGAGTGGGGTGATCACCACTCCCAATTATCCAACAGAGTACAACAACAACGCTGACTGCACCTGGACTGTGCTGGCCGAGCCAGGAGACACCATTGCCCTGGTTTTCTCTGACTTTCAGCTGGAGGACGACTATGACCTGCTCGAGGTCAGCGGCACTGAGGGCTCTTCACAGTGGTGAGTAGTCAGCCTGCAGCAATTTGTCTGGAAGGCGAGCTGAGTAGGGACAGGAAGGAAAGGGGAATCCACTTGTGCACCACCTGCACACAGGCACTTGCATAAGAAGGAATGAGCTGGCTGAAGAATGGTTGGAAGTGCATGGTGGTTGATTAGTTGTTGGGTGCAGTGGAACTTTCCCAGGCTAAGAGTGACTGTACCTGAATACATAGCTGTCTGAGATGTCTCTGGGGAAAAGCAGAGGAGCAGCAATTGATTCCAACACCAGGGAAATCAAATTTCAAGTGCTACTGGTAGTGTCTTTGAAATGAAAATAATAAATAGAGGGATAAAGCATTTATTTTGATATCTAGTTCACAGCTTTTTTCCATCAGGGTGTATCATGTGGTTTTAAAGTTTAATTTGAACACTCAATCTTGGTCACACACCCTCACTCATTCTCTAAATTACTCAGTTTCACACAAACACACATGCTCAACTCTAATGATGAAGAGGTAGGATATCCTGGTGTCAGTGTGGGTCTCTCACCATCTGTGGCAGCTCCTCCTCTTTCTGACAACTCTCTCAGCTCAGGAAGTAATTGGTGAGCTCGATTACCACTGCCAGCCGTATAGTGTTGTTTCATCCACACTTACAGTCGATCCCATATGGGCACGAATGGACATGTGCACACATGTATTCACACTTTTTAGCCAGACTACCATATAGTTCTGCTGGCACTCTAAGAACTTGTACAAACAGATGTACTCTTTCACACTCTCTCTGCCACATTGTCCCTCCCTCAAACACGAGGCTAATGTTCGCCTGAAAAATATACGTACAGGTTGAATGCAGGTGGATGGATGCACCTGTTATACACCAGGAAAATACACTGCACTTTCTTTGTCTGCAATTAAATAGAAGAGGTTTAGTTTCAGGATCATGTAGCAGACAGGAAGTTCGTATAAACAAGAAAAGACAGAGTAAACTTTGAAGTTACAGCCACAGGCAGTTGGCAGGAAGGGACACGGGGTAGCATTGGCTGAGCTTTTAAACACTTGAAACACACTGAGAAAGACAGAGAGATAGAGTACTGTTGATAGAGGAAAAAGGTTTAGAAAGAATATGAGAAGTCATCTTGGACTAAGATGGCCCCTGGAAACTTGTGTCAGTTTCACTCATTCACTCAGAAATCAAGCAAAAACACTTCCGAGAAGAACTTGATTGACTCCGAGCGGTCTTAAAACTGAGAATTGTGCCTTGTAGCCTGATATTAAAGTCTCTTTGAATCTCTGCTTGGCCAACTGAGAGTTGATCGCTTCCCAGACTCCCACAGACGGCAGCCTGACTATGCTTCTTTTGCACATTTTACAATTCATCAGCTTCTTGTCCCAGACTTTGATTTGCTCTGTGTTGTCGTGTGGGGCGCTCAAATCTCTACTGAGTCTGTCATCTTTGAGAAGATTGTTGCCAGAGGCGCCTATGGTGGTGCACCTGCGGCATGGCTACACTGTCTTAAAGAGCAAGGGAAAACAGTGGGAAGAAAGTGACCATGAAAGAGGGAGAAGTGCTATTGGCAAGCGATGTAGAGTGCAAGTCACAGTTGATCATGCACATTGCAATGAAGAGACTGCACAGAGGACAGAGGACACGGCGCAGACATTCTGGCTTGCCTCTATTGTTTCATTTTTTTTACTAGTCATGCTGCCTTGGGTTTTACGCACAATGATTTGACACGTCAAAAGTGTTTGCGGTTATCTTCCAAAACATAAAAAATGACTAGACTATTTTCAATACTACCTCAGGTGTATAAGTGTTGGGGTATCTATAATTTTAGAGTTAGGAGGAAGAAGTAAGGACAGACAAAGGGGGTGACCGGTTGAAACCGTAGGACACGCCAGAGGAGAGGAGGGCATGCCCTTTGGAGGAGAGGATGGACATTGAAGTGGGGAACTACATAGATGGGTGGAGGGCTAACACTTTCCCAGTTGGTGGCCAATTAGAGAGGTCAGGAGGAGCACTATGATGGTGCTGACCTGAAGCACGCATCCTCTCAGTCAATGGCTTAGTGAGCCCTCCATTCAGTGGGGGCTGATGATTGTGCTCTCTCTCACAATATAATTGGCTGATTTGGTGATTTAATCACACTGGTTTGTAGAGGGATAAATGATGGTTTAAAGTTGTGTTTCTTTATTTCAGGTTGGCTATTTACTGTGAATTAGGGTTTACAATCCAGTTAAGGATCAAAGCATTGTCTCGTTAAGATTATTGTGCAAGGAATGCATTACTTTCTGTCAGAAAAGACCAACAATTTGTCTTTCTTTCTAATCTCAAAACCTTCATTCATTGCTTTCAAGGGTCGTGTCTCTTATCTGAAGTTAGAAGGTACAAACTAATATATCTGTGATCTGACCATATGGCATGAATGGAAGTCTTAGTGTGCTTTTATGGTTTCAGTGTGTATAGTGTTGCCATCCCACGGGCTAATTTAGTCAAACTTTGGGGAGTTCTAGGAGCGGTATTGATTGATACCTGATAGACGGGTTGAGTGGTCCAATAGAAGAAGTGAGGACAAGGATCAGGGTCAAAACCATGTCTCCCTGATCGATCCACAACAGCTCAAACGAAAACAGGTCAAGTTTGCATGCTCCCTGTTCTCCCCGAGGAAGAGAATGAACCAGAACAAACACTATCAAACACCATCAAGAACATCACCCCTTTGCATATGTGATCTTGCCCACTTACATTTTTGCTTGCGGTACCATCCACTGCTTTGATTGGCGGTCCTGAGGAGTTAGCATTCTAAAGAAGCAGCAGGAGAAGACAGCCTTGAAAACTGACTTCAGGAGCTGAGATGTGCATGTGGATTGAATGTGGCAGTGGGAATTCTGCCTCCACTCTGCATTACCCCAACAGGATTTCTTCTGGCTTGCTTGCCCAGGGGAACACATTACTCTGCCATTACACTGTTTGCATCCACATTGATTTTCTTCCCCATCACCATCCACTTTGAGGCAATGTAAATAACGCCTGACGCTCGCCAATTGCCAGATGCTCATTCGCCCGCTTGCTACTAAGTGGAACTCGCAGCTATTTGACTTGTAATTTTCTTTGGCGCTCAATTGTTTTGCAAAGGACCGTAATACATTTTCTACCAGTAGTGCTCCCTTGAGATGTTGAAAGCATCTCTCGCAACACCTTGGATACTGTAAATAGAGAGTATACAGTGCCTGAATCTGGATTTGAAACCATTGGGGTTATCTTTTGTTTGTTTAAAAAAAAAAAATTTCTTCACTGTCAACATATAGCTCCCTGAGTAAATGCAACTTATTTCTTCCTGTTAGGAGATATGAGAGTTAAATGAGTTTTGATCCCTCTTGGTAGCCTTCCATCCTTTGTCCTCTCTTCTTTAACACTATGCCCTATGGAATTGAGACACTGACATTCAGCAAGCATATGGATTATCCCTGCAGTGATGAAATATGTCAGCTTGTCTCAACCCGGGAAGGGAGCACATCTGTGTGTGTGAGAGACACAAAGAGGTATTTGTTGGAGGAGAGTACAAAACACTGGATATATATTGATTGGCTGTTAGGTTGACTCACCTGACAGTCAGTGAATGCTCTTCGGAATAGCTTTTTAAGTCCATGGCCTGTTTTCTCCAGCTTCCGATGGGAGTTACAGCAATATGAGTGTTTCATTTCTGTGGAGATAAATGCCTCAACTTTTGTTTTGGTGTTTTCAAAGAGATAAAGGTAAAGTTTTTTCTCCACGTTGGTGCTCATGAGATTTAAGTTTGGGTTTTACTGCAACTCGGATTCAGCTATAATTTACTTTAGATGATCCATTGCCAGATTTATGTGGATTGGTGTGTACGTATGCACACAACCATGGAAGTGTGTGTATTTACATTTGTAATGGTAAATAGCATGCACACAAACACATTGACATGTGTTTGTGTGCATGCTATTTACCATGCGGGTAATGCACTCGTCCCATACTCTCTCCTAGTTGGTCTCCTCAGCGGCATCTTACATGTGAAGCTATTGACTATTAGATGTAATCTCCTTTTAAGTATTTCCTGTAATAAAACAGTCACAGTGAGAGTGTGTATGAAAGAGAGGGATTGTGCAACATATCCTCTGACCGCTGTTTGCCTGGCAGCACAATAATATGCGATTGCCCACCTGTGATCCCCTAAGTTCCCTGCTTGAAAACATAATTTATTATACATTTGGGCTCTAAGGCAGTTTTTTTCAGCAAGGGAATACGGAATATTGGCAGCGTATGCAGGGCCACTTTGCATAGATGTGTTTTTAAATGGATACTGTGTGATGGTTGAGTGGGCGTATATCCTCTGTGAGAATATTGAATACATTTTATTCCCATTTCTTATGCTGTGGCCTGTTTCTAACAACACAGACTGGTGGAGTAAAAAAAAGTGTTTCGCTTTGGCGCTTTACTGGTAATTCACCACAACATCACTAGTCTGGTCACGTCTAGGAGGGTCTGACTCGGGCA
Source organism: Cottoperca gobio (assembly GCF_900634415.1). Lineage (NCBI taxonomy): Eukaryota > Metazoa > Chordata > Actinopteri > Perciformes > Bovichtidae > Cottoperca > Cottoperca gobio. Next base: position 2,581,184 of record NC_041365.1, read on the forward strand.
TTTCTCTCCCTCTCACTGTCTCTCTTTATCTTTCTCAGTCAGTCTCTCTCTCTCTCTCTCTCTCTCTCTCTCTCTTCTCTCTCTCTCTCTCTCTCTCTCTCTCTCTCTCTCTCTCTCTTCTCTCTCTCTCTCTCTCTCTCTCTCCTCTCTCTCTCTCTCTCTCTCTCTCTCTCTCTCTCTCTCTCTCTCTCTCTCTCTCTCTCTCTCTCTCTCTCTCTCCCTGCTGTGTGGGTGTCATAAAGCATCTGAGTGGATAGTTTGGTCTGATTGTCCAATGAAAGTCTGTAGTCTTTCATTATACATCCTATAGTCATTTACTGTAAGTGGTGCTCTCTTCATACACTCACAAACAAGTCATCTAAAACAAAAGTAAACTAAGGATAATGAATAGCGTGTTTTGCTTTCAATAAAGTTTTCCAGATTCCAGAGTTTGAGACGCAGCCCAAGGTATTCGTGAAGTGCATGTCAGAAGATTTGCTTTTGATTTGTGCATTCACAAACACCGGTTACTGTTAAATCATGTATTCCCCTAACTTTGCATGTCTGTTGCAATGGGGATGATGTGCCTATCTGAAAGTCTACAACTAAACTTTACAATGCAGAAAGCTCATGCGAAGATAAACCTTGGTTGAGATGGAAATGTCTCACGGCTGATGTGAGGAATGGTAATGAAGCCCTGACGCACGTCAAGGATCATCACGTCAAAGACGACAAAAAAAAAAAAAAAAAGAGCCCCCAGATCGTGTTGCGAGGGGGTTATATATACCAGCCGCATCTATCGCATCCTTTTATCTTGATGGATCTAGATCCCTGTCTGTTTCTCTCTGGCCTACAAGGTCTTTCTTTCTTTGCCTACCATCACATACTCTCAAGACTCATTCAACACTTCACCTTTCCCTGTTCTCTACCCTGCTAATGAGTTTGGGACCTGCAACTGCTCTTGCTGAGGTTATTAAAAAGGTGAATATTTCTGTATTTTTTATTTTCTACGGTTGACTGGACATAGTGTAGATTTGATACCTACTTTTGCAAAGTCATGGATAGGAATTAAGAGGTTAAGATTAAGAGGATATTTTTGTATTTTTATCTTTCAAAGTGGACATACAATAAAGCTCTTTACACCATTGTAGATTCACCTGTGTCCACCAATATGGAAAGCAGTGATTTATAATGTCTCCTGAGAGCATTCACTCACTCTCAGGTGAGTCACCTTCACATGTCACACTGCTGCCTATAAAAGGGTAAATTCTTGTAGAGAGAAGTTTGCTTTGTTGAAAAGTCATGGACGGTCGGCAGCAGCACTTGTATTTGCAGATTGTATATGAAAGGAAAACATGCCTGCTACCACTATGCCTGCAGGTAGCGTGATTTCATTCTCAATATCAGATGTTCTGTAAATGGCTTCTGAATTGTTTGTCTGTAAAACCAGGTTTCCCAATTGTTATTTCAATTTGCCCAAAGCTTTTAAAACTTATTTCAAAAGGTCAGCTCTGCTGTCTTCTAGAATGTATTTTCCGCCACTCTTCACCTCTTTTTTTCCGCAGTGTCAGCTTTATACATCTAAATCCATAGTTTGGCTTATCGGCCTGTGCTCGACCATAGGATCAATAGCTGTCTTTGCCAGTCTCTCCACTCCGGCCCCTCAAAGTCTGTTTGTCTGAGTCAGGATTTATTAACAGCAACACTTGGTTGAGGACTCAATCTGCAACGTGCCATCGATCAAAACTGCAGTAATAATGAACTTTGCGCAACGCGCCAAGAAATGCTCCAGCGGAACATTATCTCCAACACCTGGTGCCTCGCTGCAGATTGGCTCACCCCAGCACTCCACACTTTGTTACTCCCTCTGTCAAATTGCTCTGGCTAAAAGCTGGAGAGGAGAGGGGATTAGGAGTGCAGAAAGCAAGGTTAGTGAAAATGGGCCAAAGCATACCCATGTATTCTAGCGACCTCCCAGGCTTGCATGTGTGTTTTCAGCTACAGTATATTGCCAACATTACACCACAGCAAATGAATAAGGGAAAGCATTTTATTATTCATTATTACATATCATTAATTGTCATTGATCATCTGTGTTTTGTTAAGAAAAAACAGCAGGTGCAGCAATTTACTAGGCGATATTTAGTCAAACCTATAAACCAGCTCCCCTGAGGCAGGCAGCCTGGATAGCAATGTGTCTGTGTAAGCATGTCTAGCCATGTGTTACCTCACCCCATCCCAGTGAGACCAGAGAACACGCAGAGGTTAGAGGTAATGGCCCAGATCGCTGTGCCCCGACTGGGTGTCTCTTTAGTTGTGTTTACTAAGCAATGCACCATCGGGATCCAATCTGTCGCTTTCTACAGTCCCACAGATGCACTAATGGCATATGACTTATACACAGAGACGTATTTGAAGTCATGCTCATTGGCGTCATGGGCCTGCAAATGGATTGGAGGCTCTTATATTTAGATACATTATTTTATTTATCCAAAAAAAACGTTGTTTCATCAGGTCTTCATGGGAGAACTTTGATACTGAAGGTCCGGATCTCAGTAGCTACTGCACGGTAATGCATGCATTACAGTAAGAAAACATATTTGTAAATTATCCAATGTTTTTCTCTTGATCTACAATGCCCAACACACTTAATTATGCTCTTTAGGACACTGCAGCATGGGCTCTGTTTATTACTTTTAGTTAACAGTGCCGTCTGTCATCCTACGTATACCATTTGATAAATTATAATAAGGGAGGAGTTGCATTGCGTAACTGCTGTATATCTAAGGATCAGTGTAGTCAAAACTACAATCAATCTTTTGTTCCCTATGTGATTCATCATCTGTCGCTTTTGCGAAAACAATAGTTATATACTCATGTTTGTTCGGCAGCTTCCACTGGTGCTGCATCCTACAGCTCGCTTTGATCCCTTTAATTCATTTCCTGGGTCAAGGGTTGGTAATTCACAGAAGGATGGCTTGCTTCAGAGGCCATGTAATATGGTGTGATCAAAAGATAGAGGCTGTATGGAAATTACATTGTAAGTGCCTTGCTTGGTCAACATCAATGTTTTCTGCCATATTTTTGTACTTTTAACCTTGGCCTCCCTCAATCTTTCTTTGAGGGTGGGAGTGGGCTGGTACACTAAGCTTCACAGGACTGTGAGGGACGTCACACCAGTCGATTAATCAATGACGGTAATTAGCCAAGATGGAGCAAGAGGAGGAAGGAGGGCTGAGTGGAGAGGCTCAGAAGGAAAGCAACATATGAAATCAATTGGCCAGAAGCACAGTGCACTCAGTGGTCTGTTGTAGAGGACACTGGGTATGGCAATTAGATTGTAAAAGCAGGTCAGTGAGGATAAGTACACACAGCCGTTTAATGCCAAGTCATTGCATTGCATCTTTGCAGCGCCGAAACATGCACTTGACAAGGTTCTGCTGCACTGCCAAAATAACAACAACAACGGGTCATTTAAAGTAGTCCAGCAGTCCAAACCTCTGAATGTATCTCCTGTGGTAGAATAAAACCATTGAATTGCCTTGAGGGCAGAACTTGGCTCTTTTTTTTGTTGGGAGTGTTGGCGAGGAGTGATAGTCATGTATGGCATGGGTCTTCCTTAGAACTTGCTTATTCACCTTGATTGTTTTACCGGCTCCAGAAAGATAACAAACCTTTTCTTAATAACTAAGGTCAAATGTCTAAACCAAACAACAATGGAAAAGTTTACATACTTTTTATTTTTTTTATTGAAACATTTGTCATCGTTCTCCATTAATCATTGAAATGATCGCAATACGCTACTTGTTTTTGTTTTAATAAAAAGAAAGAAGTGTATTCTAAACAAAAGCCCTTCAAAGGTGCATATCTGTTCGCAGTGTGGCCACGCGGCAGTAACAGCGGCATGTTGTTCCTGAGCACCCCCTGAGGGGACGGAGATGTCACTGTCTGATCTGGGTCACTGCTCAGCCACAACACATCCCTATTCTGTCTCTAACCTCCCCTTTTTACAGAACAACTCAATATATGAACAAAGGACACAAACACATGCACACCACATACGTAGCCTGCTCTGGAAAAAATTGCCTTCTTGAAGAGTAATCAGCCAAACATCAGCCAAGGGCGTCAGGTGATTCCAATGCTAATCAGCTTGCTTTTGTTGAATCAAGCACAATTGTCTTGTTCCTAGTGGAGTGATCAAGTAGACAATGGTGCTGGTTTCTACTGTTCTAAATCCTGAAAACAAGCGAAACTGCATTAAAAACAGATCCACTTGAACCCACCGGAAGAACCAAAGAATATCTGAATTATTTTTTTATCAATACCCTATACATTGGTAATTGTGAAGTGGTGTACAGCCAACAATACAATCAGGTTTCAAGTGTGTTTCTTTAGACTTATTGGCTGTCTCATTCCAGACTCCTGGGAACATATAGACGATTGAAGCAACAGACATACAGAACAGGTGTTCCTCTACACGCTTCAAAACTCATGCTCGCTCATACAATATTCCTCCGTGTTAAGTTGGAAAACTCACATTTGTGGCTAGTGCAAGGTGAAATAAGGCAAGGACATGCTCGCTGGATTGGAGTGTAATGTATCTTAATCTTCCTTGGGACTGTGTGTGTGTGTGTGCGTGTGTGTGTGTGTGTGTGTGTGTGTGTGTGCAGTCAGTATGTATTCACGTCTCATCTGATGCTACTGTGAATGTGTTTGTGTGGTAAAGTGTGATGCTGAAATACCCCTCCTCTTCCCATTCATCAGACAGAGGCTGTCTTTTTTTTTTTTGTCTGAGGTGACACTAGGCCAAACTGAATATATATTTACAGAGGAACCTTTATGAACTCCGGTGAGCGTGCCTTGACCCGCAATTAAAGGCCGCACAGCAGCGTGCCTCCATAAAAACTCTTCTTAGCGGCATCAATAAACGTTGGGAGGCAAAGGGTGACAGGCAATGTCGGTCCTCACCGTTAAAAAGCCTCTGCACTGTCGAACTTATAGAGGGACAGTCTGTCTTGATTTAAAACTTTTTTTAAGGCTAATTTGGAACGTTGCAAAAATTCATAATGTTGATTTCTGTGTTAAAGTCCTGAGAGATTATGTTTTGTTTATCATGATGACAAGATAATAACTTATTATAATATTTGCACTGGTTAATACGTTATGTAAGGCAGGTTTTTGTACTATCCTATTTTGTTATTACACTATACTTTATATATGTGAAGTTATTGCTTTTATTAATATAAAATGCTACAAGCAATAATAACTTGCAATAACTTATTACCCTTTTGGTAAATAGGTTATTACATTATGTGTTAAAGGAAGGCTATTAAATTCTGATTTTTATTGCATTTTCTATTACTAGTTAGCACTTAAAATAATAAGATGTTTTTGTGGCTTAAAAATTGAGTGAGATTTTTCCTTTGTTTTTGAATAACCAAATATGCTCATTGCAGACCAGGCTGTTGCTTCATCAGGGGTTAAGTCAAAGCTAAAGTGATATAGTGGTTATATGATCCATTAGACCCCCTCTGTAAGTGGGTTTTTGCTTGGTAGAGATTTTTGGAGAGTGCCAGAGAGGTGTCAGCATCATATTGATCCCACAGCACTGCAATCTTTCTTAATCCCACTTTCCCCACACACCGAATGAGACCGAAGCAAAGACAGAGAGACGGGGAAAAAAAAGTTTTGACACAGCTCTAACTTAATACGAATGTGATGACAGGACTTTGCAGGTGCACTTTTGACAAAGTCTTGGTTTCTTGTAGTTGTAGTAATCTATAATGCTAAGGTTATTCTACGGTTGATCTCATGCAGTTTCTACGTATTGGCATTTAAATCCTGAAATGAACGAGTGGGCATATTCACCCATACGCTCACAGATACACCCAATGTGCAGTTCATTCTTATGTACCTTGTAGCACAGGTTATCAGTCTCATCCTCTGCCAGCATGTGAACTTCATCATGTCTTTTTCGACTCTGAGGCTGCCTGCTTTCCACCCTTCCTGTTTTTCTTACGAGATTGTCTGATTAGAGAACATTGACAAGAGGAATGGGTGGGGGATGAGGAGAAAAAATAATTAAAATAGGGATTTGTCTGGTCTGGGGCTCATGCACACAGAATTAACGGCTAGCGCTGACTGACTGGCTCTATCTCTTGCAGATCAGTGTTGCTAATATCACAGTGTTATTAGCTTCACTATCCTCCCCAACTGTGTGATAACGGGGGATTATGGAAGGTGCTGTGGCCAGTGAACCAGGAAAAAACAGTGTGATTTGTCTTAGCATGGCTAATTAGTGCGCTGTTTGCATGGATGATGGGGATCAGCGATGAAGCTGATCCTCTGACAGTAGGCCAGTTTTGGAGGCCATACTGTATTATAGCTCAATACAAATATACATGGTTAATCATTTTTAAGTTGTGTTGCGGCTTTGTGAAATATGCATTAATAAGCAAAAATGGGTATAAAATTAGATTGTTTATGAAAGGGAACGCATAATGGTCATATCTGCAAGCCTGGGTGCAAACTGTGCCCCGAAGAGAGGTTTCCCTTCTCACACTGTTCTGCCATGCTAATGACTGTTGCTGTGTCTTGCCCTGGGATCTAGGGTACTGCATAATGCAGTGATTTGTTTGATCTATTGGTTTGCATGTGTGCAGGTTGATAGCATGTATTATGTGTTTTTTCCTCCATCTAAACATTTGAATCCTGTGTTCTAGAAATGATTTGAGATTGAATCTAAATGTGTCAGTTTCAAGGAGCAACATAATGAAATGAAAATGACCAGCTTCTATCCACTCTCATATTTAATTTTAATTCTGTGCGTAAATTCTCAGCTGCAGACAGGAAAATACTCGCAGCAAATGAAAAGATTCAGTGTTTAATAAACAAACCTTGATGATGGAATTGCCTTATTAGATGCACAGATGTATTGCATGTAGGACAAGGACATCTCTGTGAAACATTGCCTCATTTTCTTTCTTTTTTTTAGTATAAAGGAAATTACTGGGTCATCATAAAGTAGTATTGGTGCTCTTTGATGAAACTTTGATTCCTTTTATGGTTATGAATTCTCTTTGCATTGTAAATTATAGTGAGGTCTGAACTTAAATGTGCATTCCCTGATAAAGCTGTGAACAGTAATTTTATGTGTTGTATCAAAGGTGAAGAAAAGGCGTTTTTACCCCTTTAACGTGCTATAAATAGTACCATCAGAGCAAGGCAGATAAATCGTGTTGCTGAGGGATTATTCTGCCTTTTCTTCTCTTGGTGTGGAAGCCATGGGGATGGGAGGGTTGGCTATAGGCTACACCAAAGCTAATACATTTAGTTCCTCTGTAACATCCTTCCTTTTTTCGTACAGTGTGCTGACTGTCTTATTTTGGACTTTCCCTCCTATCGTTTTGTTCTTTCCCAGTTCATTACATATATCTCATGTTGGTTTTTCATCTTTTCTCCTTCCTTTATACGAATACTTTCCCTGACTCCCCAGACTCTTCCTCCAGAATGCTTAATTGGCCCAGTGGACGTTCTATTGTCTTTATCCCTTCAGTAATATTCCTAAAAACTGTATAGATTGTGGCTTCCCCTATACATGCTGCCATACTGCTCTCTCATGTTTCCTGTCTCCTTTGCCAAATATACAATATACAGATCTATTCTATTGAGATTTTATTTTTGAAATATTTTCATTTCCAAGTAAAATGTTTTTTAATTAAAATGTAAAATACAATACAGTTAAAGCAAAATATACATGCATGTTTTGCAGTGTTTTTCTCTCACTCCATTCATTCTGTCATCCTTCGGCCTGGTTTGGGCTCAGAAAGCCCCACAGCAGATTAGCTCAGGCTTTAGCTGTGGTCCTAACATCAAAGGTGCAAGTAGAGAGGAGGGAAACGGCAGAGGAGCAGAGACACAGGAAAGCAAACACTGGCACCAATATGCCAGGGGTGATGGGAGGACATGGAACAAGGCTGAGAAAGAGATGTAGAGGATGAGGGGCCATGGAAACGGGGAGGATGAAACTGAGAGACTGTTAAACACAAGTAAAAAGCAAGGAGACTGGATCGAGAGGAAATTAATTAATGGGTACAGGGTTGTCAGATCAGACTGAGGTCAAATAGATGTATAATATAAGAAATGAAACGTAGTTGCTTAAACTCTGTCTAACATCACAGATCAGATTGCTTTACCTCATCTAATGACGGCAATTTAGAATTGGAACAATTACAAGAATGTAACTGGAAGTTGATTTAGTAAAGTTTTGTTTGACCATCTTACCCTCGTCTCACAGTTGAGCCCTAACCATTGTGTACTACAAGCAGATTCAACGCAGAGTTTATTAATTATTAACATTCAACAATTTCACCCAGGTCTCTGGGTACCCAGTGGAATATAAATACTAAATGTACATCACTCCCCAGAGTCAAGCAATTGATGTTCCTTGTCAAAATTAAACTGGATTAGAGTTGATGAAACATTAATGATCCCTGTGGGGAAATCGGGTCATTATAGTAAAAATGCATATATGTAAATTTAGTATATACAGACTAGCAGATTATATAAACAGTACACTACACTCACATATTTACGGGTTAACAGATACAGTGTTTTGCACCAGATACTATAAAGCTCTATTGACCTAAACTGGGTGTAACTTTACTAACTTTATTGAAATATACTGTATATTTTGCCCATGCTCTCGCTTTGATTGTGTAGAAAAAAATCACTATGTTCACTATGCTGTCATCTAAAGGAAAGGAAAACCTGTGAATGGCAAGATAACTTTCATTTATTCAGCTACTACTGATAAACCAGAAAGCTCACAGAGGCAGTAATTGAGCTTCCATTATGTCTGGTCTAGTCTCAACAAGCAGCATGGACTGAACATTAGAAAGAGCTTCAAATTCTACACCATACCGTGTTTGGCTCACCAAACAACCTTTGCATCACTTTCTTAAGTGGTTGTATCGCTTTGTTAGATACATTCATGCTATCGATTTTATTTTTGTGTCGCATCAGAGAATAAGTTGGATGCTAAAAGCTGCCACCACGCAGCATTTGATTATTTATTCCACATATGTTATTGTTTTCTTTACCAAAACTAAACCTTTAACAATGTGAAGAGAGAAAAGCAGAGTATATTAATTGACCAAACTTTATCTCTTGATCATAAACTCATGCTGTTATTAAATTGAACCTGAGTATTGAACCTCAATACCCAGAAATCATCATGATGTCAGTAAACTACACACTGTGTGTTTTGCACGTCTGTGAAGCTTTATTACAAGGGCATGCAAGGGGAAGAGATCCAATATAGTCATCCTTTTGGACAATATTGCCTCTTAAAACTCTACTCCCTGTTGAACGCTGCAGCTGAAGCATCATGTTCCGCATTCAGGTTGCTTCATTTGATTCAGTTTTAGAGGTGGCCAAGAGACAGTAAAATGTGATTTAATACACAAGAGAGAGAAAAGTATGAAGGTAAAGTACACAGGCATACTTACACGATTGCCCTTTATTTCGCTTCTTATTTCATGACCCCCAGGGGTTCTGACACCAGACTGAGGACCACTGGTCTTACAGATGGTTTATGCATTTCACTTTTTATGCCGTCCATCCATCCCTACCGTTCTCGTTTCACGTGAACGCCTTGAGGGACTTTATTCAAATCTTGCACAGACATCCACTTGGACTCGAGGATGATCTGATTAGATAGTGGGCAAAGGTCAAAGGTCACTGTGACCTAACAAAACACATTTATGGCATAACTCAATAAATAATATGCTAATTATGACCATTTCACATAACTGTCTAATAGGATAATGATGAGTGATGACAGTTTGTACAGACATGGATGTGAACTACAACTTGACTGGTTGGCGGACGCATACAACCGCGAGCCGGTAATTCTAGTTTAACATTACTTCTGTTGGGTAATGTTCATACCTGAAATCAGTGTAGCATGTGGCTAAATAGGATCAATCACCCAGGACCCAGCTGACTATCACTGTAGCATTTGGCATTTAGACTGATGATATGTATTTATAAAGGGTTGAGAACATACAGGTGTTTGCTAGATCTGCAACAGATTAGTTTAACAAACATAGAAAATACGATCTAGGATGCAATTAGAATAATCTGAGTTTCCCTAGTCATTAACCAAACCTTGTTAGTGGTTGCCACAACAATGTGTGAACCTGTTAATCATTATAATGGTCAAAAGCATGTCACTTGTTGCTTGTTTATTCTTGTACTCACTTGGGTTGTGACTGAGCCACTTGGTCCTTACTTCTCCCTGTCCTGTGTATTTACTGGTTATCATGCTGAACCTGAAAAGCTATCTCAGAGGTAACACTGTTAAAAAGGGAGGAAGATACTGAATTGTTGCATTGTTGTTGTTTTTTTGAACTCAATTACTGGATATGGGTAGTGAATGATAGTCACACATAGCATTCACCCTTCCCTGAGGCAGCCTCCCTCTGCCAACCAGGCAGTGTGTTCACAGAAGTGGTGAATTTGAGGCTAATTATCAAGCACACACTGCTGCTCAGGGAGCTCTGTGGCAGATCCCAAGACGGAGGCAGTGTGAGCATGAAGTCACATACACACATGCATGCACTCCTGCACACACCTACACACACAACAGATATGCTTTTAGTGGGAAAATATTTGGGTGCTCATGGGCAGGGCATTAAAGTCACACCATTTATTTAACTGTAGCTAATTGAGTCCAGTGGGATTTGTTGTTGTTATTGAGCTTTCTTTTTGAGCAAAGAAGGGTGAAGGAAGAAAGACATGCATGCATACATCTTATACAATATTCACAGCCCCAGTATTTTTCCACTTCCTCTCTCGATTCTTATCCGCAGGAAATATACAGAACTTCTTATTTACACATCTATTTGATCCTCCCTATTACTAGCAGGCATTGAATTACAATCATAGATACATTCTTGGATTTTAGATTCTAAGGAATTTCAACCGCTTGACATTGGCTAATGAATGTCATTGATTTTATATTTAACCTGGGACCACAAACTAAATTACTGCCGTTAAAATACATTATCTGTCTGTGGTGGTTAATGATCTGCATTGGGTATTACGTTTGGGATGTCGTGTCACTTAGAGGTGCAACATTAGTCATTGTTTAGACAGTGTAGAGACTCATGTTTTGCTCAGTGATGGAATACCTTTGTTCAAACAGACTGCTGGCATTATCATATTGTTTGTCTATTCAGCTTGTTTACAGATCCTTGTACGTACCTCACAATATTGATACAAAAATACAAAAACTTAAGAGCTAAACAGTAGAAATATAGTGGATTGACTATCAAGTTATTGAAGTTCTTGTGGCTTCAAAGGAAAGTGTTCCCTATTCCCAACCTTCTTTTTTCTCCTCAGAAATAATTTCAGTGTGTAGCGCTCACATCTTACTGACAGACATCTTTGTCAGTTTGAGACCATAATATCTCCTAACAACTTCTGAATTTCATTATTTATAGATATATAGAACTTGACTCAAATTCAACACAAACAAACTTTTTAAAGTTGAAATTATCTGCACATGTTTTAATTCACAAATGTTTTCTGCTCTAAGGAGACGTTTTGTTTTTCTCTAAAATGCCTCTAGCAAAATTTCAATTCAAAGGTTAAATGTGTAATTCCGAGCCACCTGCTCCAAATAAATAGGGGGCAGTATTTCACCTCTACTACTGGGTCCATACAATCTAAACTCATCAATCATCAAAACTATCAGTTATTCAAAATCGTGTGTGTGTGTGTGTGTGTGTGTGTGTGTGTGTGTGTGTGTGTGTGTGTGTGTCAAAAAAAAAAAAAAGATTCAAGAAAAGAAATTGCTTTATCTACAAACAACTCTGCGACCCCCCTGTTGAAGTCCTACGCTTTAAGGGACTTGCACCTTAACCCTCAAGTGAAGGTCTTCTAGCCAATAATTGCCTTGTTTCCAAAGGAAGAGCAGTAGGCAATGCAATTGTCAAAGGCAAATTGTTAACACCCCAATTTGTGTTTATAATCTTCTCTTGACTTTGACCTATTTCACTATCGGATAGCAGAGTCAGCCACGGCTCTACCTCGGGGCCTTGTCCCTCTTACTCAGGATAGCAACATACAGTACTTTACCCCGTGTGACTGTTACTGCAGGCTCTCAGTCTGTCAGGGAAAGACTGATGCTGATTGACAGCTAACACAAGGTCTCTGTCACAGCTACTGTAATCTCATCCTGCATGGAAAAGCTGAGGCATGCTCAGTCTTTGATGTCCTGATGGCCTAGAGGTATCAAATACATGAACGGTATTTTAACCATAATGTAGTCTTGATATAAGGGAACTCAAGTACATTCTGTACCATGTACTAAATGTTTCTATGGATACCTGGTGCAGTGTTTTCATAGCTGCTTCTACAATTTTACAATTTTATTTTCTCTTATGTTTGTTATGTATGTTTTTTAAATGACACATGGCATTTTTTTTATTGCCAACCACCCTTTGGCAGACCTTGCTGCCCTGTCCAAAAGATTTCATACCATGTCTTTGCATACTGATCAATGCTTAATTTCTCGAGTCATGCTGGTTCCTTTGCCACATACTAATAAAGATATTTGATATACAGTGCAGAAAATGACTCTACATGACTCATACAGTATAGGCCAGGGGTATTCAACTAAAATTCTAAAAGGTCCAGTTAAAGAAGATTTCCGCGAGCAAAGGTCCGGAGCATCATAATGTCTAACGTGCGTTATGAATTAGTGTGAGATATATTGAAGTAGCCTAGTAGCTGTATCAACGTCTGCATGTCATCAACAGCTGACTGTCAAATCTAACAAAGAAAGTACCATTTAAAAACATTTCGACAATATTTATTGTTAACATTGAACTATACAGATATATATAATACTGTAGATAAGTATAATGTTCTTCTCGGGCTGCATTTAAAAATAAAATTGAGAAAATAAATAAAATAACTTTTGAAAAATTGTGCATCTTAAAATAAAGTGCTTAATCTTAGAAAAATTAAATAAAGTGTTGCAGCAGCTTGAGTTTCCCTTTTTCTTTCTTTCTCAACCAGTGTTAGAATAAATCAGTCTCAACACTTAACAATTGAACAGTTTAACCCAGGCTACCACATCCTGGGTTAAACTGCTCTCTGTGGCTGATGATGCTGACAGGTGGCCTATTTGCTTTATTTTGTCACAAATCAAAATCACATTGGGCTCTGAGCGCTTATTTTCTGTGCCCTCAGACTTGAGTGGGTTGTTTGGTCAAAAAACGTTGTGCTTTGTCTCATAGTGGCGTTTCACATCACCACTTCTAATGAGCATATGAGACACAGGTGTTGTGCTCCCAGTGGGAAAGATGAACATGAAGGAGTTTGTCCATTCTGGGTTGAAAGCTCTGTTGACTTCTCTCTTCTTGGAGAGCGCCATGAGTAGTTATTTTTTCTCTTCCTGTCTGCCGCTCACTCGTCTCTTCGTCAGTGTTTCTCTCCCTTTCTCCGTCTTCTCTCCCTGTATCGCTAACTCATCTAATCGCTTTCCATCTATCACTCGCCTCTCGCCTCTCATCTATCTGAATTCAGCAATGTTTGCCGCCTGGAATGCACAGATTTGATTGGCTGAGTAGCATCACGTGGGATGGCTTAACTTGCATGTAATTGGTCTGTGAGTTTCCTGAACCGCTAAACCAGTGCCGTAAGAACGAAAAAAGCTGCGCAGGTTAAAATCGAAGCGCCCCGTCAAGATTGAAAATCCCTTAATAATTTATTGATTATAGGTCCGGGTCCGGATAGGTCGGCGTCTGGGTCCGAACTCGGACCGCGGTCCGCCTGTTAGTGACCCCTGGTATAGGCTGATAGATATATTGCTGGAGAATAGTTATCATGCTGCTATACATTACTCTTTAGCCTCTGATTCAAAAGGGCATTTAGTATTATTGCTGAATTATTCTCTGAATACTGATTTAGTTCCAGTCAAAGCCACTCCATCCACACATCCACCCCCCACAACCTATTTGATTCCTCTTAAGTGCTTTCTGCTTGGGGCTCCAATATTAATGAGAGAGAAATTAACAACATCACCGCCACTGTGCTGCCATTAGGCTACTCCTATCCCAATTAGCTGATGTTACTCCTGTCATTCTCATTAAGGTGACTGTTACCATTTAGAATTTTAAAGTTGAAATTATTTTTTCGATTTTCAGCTGAGCTATTTCTAGAGGGGGCAAACAAAATGTGTTTGCTAAACAGAGGAGTGCTGTGACCACTTAAATGCTTGCGGGAAAATTAAATTGTCTGAGCGATTGGAATGGAAGATGTAGTGCACAGCAGGCAGACAGCTGTCACCAAACACCAGTGCAGACAACTGCGTGCGTGCGTGCGTGCATGTCAGTCAATACGTGGTACGTGTCTATACAGACTGTGTGCATCAAGGACGATGTGATTGTGCACATAAATGGACCAGTAACAATGGATGTGTGGCTTTTAAATATAGGGGTGAGGAACAGACTAAATACAGAAGTCTGGTAGGGTTTTGACTAGGGATGGAAATTGATAAGATTTTTATCAACACTGATTCAATTAGAGATACTTCTTATCAATCCGATTCTTTATGGATTTGTGGAAACCGGGTACATTCAGGCTTTTT